>NC_088407.1:24585155-24697655 GCF_034236695.1 Oncorhynchus nerka
TTTGCCATCTCTCTATCTCTCCCGGGAGACCAGACAGACAGAATGCCAAACAAAAGACAGCAGAATGATTGGAATAGGCTTACAGGGGAGACCTGGCTCTAATGTATCAGTTTCTATCAGACGAGCCAAAGGGAACAAATATTGACGTGTAATTCTCTTTTTCTCTCTTTCTTTCTCTTTCCATCTCTCTCTCCTTGGCTGCCCGGACCGCTCTCTTTTATTACAGAAGAGGAGGAGCGTGAGGAGCAGTGTCACCGGGGAATGAAAATGAAATATCTTTCTTGTTCTTTCCTCCTCCTCCCCGATTCTTCCCACCATATTCTGTCTCTCTCTCTCCCTTTGTCTCTCTATCTCTTCTGTGAGAAAGCAAAGCCCTTTCCACCAAGCAAATAACCATTAGCGAGAGGGTGAGAGAGAGAAGGAGAGAGAGGGTGAGAGAGGGAACGAGAGAGAGGGTGAGAGAGGGAACGAGAGAGAGCGCGAGAGGAAGTGAAGGAAATAAATGAAAATAAAAGGTCATGTTTCTTTTTCAATATCCTCACCTTTTTTTACACTGTCCCTATACCTCAGACATAGGTGACCAACGTTGTGAGAGAGAGAGAGAGAGAGAGAGAGAGAGAGTTTCAGAGATCATCCTCTCCTCCTCTCTGTGTGACCAACATTTCATTCCCCTATCATACTTCCTCCTGTTTTGACCAGTTTCAGAGAGAGAGGAGAGAGGGAAAGAGAGGGACCAGAGGTTTATTTAAATCATCCTCCTCTCTGTGAGTGACAATGTTTCATTCCCTATCATCCCTCATTCATCTCTGTTTCACCAACGTTTCATTCCCCTATCGTCCTCTCCTCCTCTCTGTGTGACCAATGTTTCATTTCCCTATCGTCCTCTCCTCCTCTCTGTGTGACCAATTTTCATTCTCCTATCATCCTCTCCTCCTCTCTGTGTGACCAACGTTTCATTCCCCTATCATCCTCTCCTCTCTCTGTGTGACCAACGTTTCATTCCCCTATCATCGTCTCCTCCTCTCTGTGTGACCAACGTTTCATTCCCCTATCATCCTCTCCTCCTCTCTGTGTGACCAACATTTCATTCCCCTATCATCCTCTCCTCCTCTCTGTGTGACCAACGTTTCATTCCCCTATCATCCTCTCCTCCTCTGTGTGTGACCAACGTTTCACCATCATCCTCCTCCTCTGTGAGTGACCAATGTTTCATTCCCCTATCATCCTCTCCTCATCTCTGTGTGGGACCAACGTTTCATTCCCCTATCGTCCTCTCCTCCTCTCTGTGTGACCAATGTTTCATTTCCCTATCGTCCTCTCCTCCTCTCTGTGTGACCAATGTTTCATTTCCCTATCATCCTCTCCTCCTCTCTGTATGACCAATGTTTCATTCCCCTATCATCCTCTCCTCCTCTCTGTGTGACCAACGTTTCATTCCCCTATCATCCTCTCCTCCTCTCTGTGTGACCAATGTTTCATTCCCCTATCATCCTCTCCTCCTCTCTGTGTGACCAACGTTTCATTCCCCTATCATCCTCTCCTCCTCTCTGTGTGTGACCAACGTTTCATTCCCCTATCATCCTCCTCTCTGTGAGTGACCAATGTTTCATTCCCCTATCATCCTCTCCTCATCTCTGTGTGGGACCAACGTTTCATTCCCCTATCATCCTCCTCTCTGTGTGGGACCAACGTTTCATTCCCCTATCATCCTCTCCTCATCTCTGTGTGGGACCAACGTTTCATTCCCCTATCGTCCTCTCCTCATCTCTGTGTGGGACCAACGTTTCATTCCCCTATCATCCTCCTCTCTGTGTGGGACCAACGTTTCTTCCCTATCATCCTGATCTCTGTGTGGGACCAACGTTTCATTCCCTATCGTCCTCTCCTCCTCTCTCCAATGTTTCATTTCCCTATCGTCCTCTCCTCCTCTCTGTGTGACCAATGTTTCATTTCCCTATCCTCTCCTCCAATGTTTCATTCCCCTATCATCCTCTCCTCCTCTCTGTGTGACCAATGTTTCATTCCCCTATCATCCTCTCCTCCTCTCTGTGTGACCAATGTTTCATTCCCCTATCATCCTCTCCTCCTCTCTGTGTGACCAATGTTTCATTCCCCTATCATCCTCTCCTCCTCTCTGTGTGACCAACGTTTCATTCCCCTATCATCCTCTCCTCCTCTCTGTGTGACAATTTTCATCCCTATCCCTCTCTCTCTCTGTGTGACCAACGTTTCATTCCCTCATCCTCTCCTCCTCTCGTCTGTGACCAATGTTTCATTCCCCTATCATCCTCTCCTCCTCTCGCTGTGTGGCCAACGTTTCATTCCCCTATCATCCTCCTCCTCTCTGTGTGTGACCAACGTTTCATTCCCCTATCATCCTCTCTTCCTCTCTGTGTGACCAATGTTTCATTCCCTATCATTCCCCTTCTCTCTGTGTGACCAACGTTTCATTCCCCTATCATCCTCTCCTCCTCTCTGTGTGACCAATGTTTATTCCCGTATCAGCCTCTCCTCCTCTCTGTGTGACCAACGTTTCATTCCCCTATCATCCTCTCCTCCTCTCTGTGTGTGACCAACGTTTCATTCCCCTATCATCCTCCTCTCTGTGAGTGACCAATGTTTCATTCCCCTATCATCCTCTCCTCATCTCTGTGTGGGACCAACGTTTCATTCCCCTATCGTCCTCTCCTCCTCTCTGTGTGACCAATGTTTCATTTCCCTATCGTCCTCTCCTCCTCTCTGTGTGACCAATGTTTCACCAATGTATGACCAATGTTTCATTCCCCTATCATCCTCTCCTCCTCTCTGTGTGACCAACGTTTCATTCCCCTATCATCCTCTCTCTCTCTGTGTGACCAACGTTTCATTCCCCTATCATCGCTCCTCCTCTCTGTGTGACCAACGTTTCCCCCTATCATCCTCTCCTCCTCTCTGTGTGACCAACATTTCATTCATACTCTCCTCCTCTCTGTGTGACCAACGTTTCATTCCCCTATCCCTCCTCTCTGTGTGACCAACGTTTCATTCCCCTATCATCCTCCTCTCTGTGAGTGACCAATGTTTCATTCCCCTATCATCCTCTCCTCATCTCTGTGTGGGACCAACGTTTCTCCTCCTCTCTGTGTGACCAATGTCCCCTATCATCCTCTCCTCCTCTCTGTGTGACCAATGTTTCATTTCCCTATCATCCTCTCCTCCTCTCTGTGTGACCAATGTTTCATTCCCTATCATCCTCTCCTCCTCTCTGTGTGACCAACGTTTCATTCCCCTATCATCCTCTCCTCCTCTCTGTGTGACCAATGTTTCATTCCCCTATCATCCTCTCCTCCTCTCTGCTCTGTGTGACCAACGTTTCATTCCCCTATCATCCTACCAACGTCATTCCCTCATCCTCCTCTCTGTGAGTGACCAATGTTTCATTCCCCTATCATCCTCTCCTCATCTCTGTGGGGGACCAACGTTTCATTCCCCTATCATTCCCTCTGTGTGGGACCAACGTTTCATTCCCCTATCATCCTCCCTCATCTCTGTGTGGGACCAACGTTTCATTCCCCTATCGTCCTCTCCTCATCTCTGTGTGGGACCAACGTTTCATTCCCCTATCATCCTCCTCTCTGTGTGGGACCAACGTTTCATTCCCCTATCATCCTCTCCTCATCTCTGTGTGGGACCAACGTTTCATTCCCCTATCGTCCTCTCCTCCTCTCTGTGTGACCAATGTTTCATTTCCCTATCGTCCTCTCCTCCTCTCTGTGTGACCAATGTTTCATTTCCCTATCATCCTCTCCTCCTCTCTGTATGACCAATGTTTCATTCCCCTATCATCCTCTCCTCCTCTCTGTGTGACCAATGTTTCATTCCCCTATCATCCTCTCCTCCTCTCTGTGTGACCAATGTTTCATTCCCCTATCATCCTCTCCTCCTCTCTGTGTGTGACCAATGTTTCATTCCCCTATCATCCTCTCCTCCTCTCTCCGTGTGACCAATGTTTCATTCCCCTATCATCCTCTCCTCCTCTCTGTGTGACCAACATTTCATTCCCCTATCATCCTCTCCTCCTCTCTGTGTGACCAACGTTTCATTCCCCTATCATCCTCTCCTCTCTCTGTGTGACCAACGTTTCATTCCCCTATCATCCTCTCCTCCTCTCGCTCTGTGACCAATGTTTCATTCCCCTATCATCCTCTCCTCCTCTCGCTGTGTGGCCAACGTTTCATTCCCCTATCATCCTCTCCTCCTCTCTGTGTGTGACCAACGTTTCATTCCCCTATCATCCTCTCTTCCTCTCTGTGTGACCAATGTTTCATTCCCCTATCATCCTCTCCTTCTCTCTGTGTGACCAACGTTTCATTCCCCTATCATCCTCTCCTCCTCTCTGTGTGACCAATGTTTATTCCCGTATCAGCCTCTCCTCCTCTCTGTGTGACCAACGTTTCATTCCCCTATCATCCTCTCCTCCTCTCTGTGTGTGACCAACGTTTCATTCCCCTATCATCCTCTCTTCCTCTCTGTGTGACCAATGTTTCATTCCCCTATCATCCTCTCCTCCTCTCTGTGTGACCAATGTTTCATTCCCCTATCATCCTCTCCTGCTCTCTGTGAGTGACCAATGTTTCATTCCCCTATCATCCTCTCCTCCTTCTCTCTGTGTGACCAACGTTTCATTCCCCTATCATCCTCTCCTCCTCTCTGTGTGACCAATGTTTCATTCCCGTATCAGCCTCTCCTCCTCTCTGTGTGACCAACGTTTCATTCCCCTATCATCCTCTCCTCCTCTCTGTGTGTGACCAACGTTTCATTCCCCTATCATCCTCCTCTCTGTGAGTGACCAATGTTTCATTCCCCTATCATCCTCTCCTCATCTCTGTGTGGGACCAACGTTTCATTCCCCTATCATCCTCCTCTCTGTGTGGGACCAACGTTTCATTCCCCTATCATCCTCTCCTCATCTCTGTGTGGGACCAACGTTTCATTCCCCTATCGTCCTCTCCTCCTCTCTGTGTGACCAATGTTTCATTTCCCTATCGTCCTCTCCTCCTCTCTGTGTGACCAATGTTTCATTTCCCTATCATCCTCTCCTCCTCTCTGTATGACCAATGTTTCATTCCCCTATCATCCTCTCCTCCTCTCTGTGTGACCAACGTTTCATTCCCCTATCATCCTCTCCTCCTCTCTGTGTGACCAATGTTTCATTCCCCTATCATCCTCTCCTCCTCTCTGTGTGACCAACGTTTCATTCCCCTATCATCCTCTCCTCCTCTCTGTGTGTGACCAACGTTTCATTCCCCTATCATCCTCCTCTCTGTGAGTGACCAATGTTTCATTCCCCTATCATCCTCTCCTCATCTCTGTGTGGGACCAACGTTTCATTCCCTATCATCCTCCTCTGTGTGGGACCAACGTTTCATTCCCCTATCATCCTCTCCTCATCTCTGTGTGGGACCAACGTTTCATTCCCCTATCGTCCTCTCCTCATCTCTGTGTGGGACCAACGTTTCATTCCCCTATCATCCTCCTCTCTGTGTGGGACCAACGTTTCATTCCCCTATCATCCTCTCCTCATCTCTGTGTGGGACCAACGTTTCATTCCCCTATCGTCCTCTCCTCCTCTCTGTGTGACCAATGTTTCATTTCCCTATCGTCCTCTCCTCCTCTCTGTGTGACCAATGTTTCATTTCCCTATCATCCTCTCCTCCTCTCTGTATGACCAATGTTTCATTCCCCTATCATCCTCTCCTCCTCTCTGTGTGACCAATGTTTCATTCCCCTATCATCCTCTCCTCCTCTCTGTGTGACCAATGTTTCATTCCCCTATCATCCTCTCCTCCTCTCTGTGTGACCAATGTTTCATTCCCCTATCATCCTCTCCTCCTCTCTGTGTGTGACCAATGTTTCATTCCCCTATCATCCTCTCCTCCTCTCTGTGTGACCAACATTTCATTCCCCTATCATCCTCTCCTCCTCTCTGTGTGACCAACATTTCATTCCCCTATCATCCTCTCCTCTCTCTGTGTGACCAACGTTTCATTCCCCTATCATCCTCTCCTCCTCTCTGTGTGACCAATGTTTATTCCCCTATCATCCTCTCCTCCTCTCTCTCTGTGTGACCAACGTTTCATTCCCCTATCATCCTCTCCTCCTCTCTGTGTGTGACCAACGTTTCATTCCCCTATCATCCTCTCCTCCTCTCTGTGTGACCAATGTTTCATTCCCCTATCATCCTCTCCTCCTCTCTGTGTGTGACCAACGTTTCATTCCCCTATCATCCTCTCTTCCTCTCTGTGTGACCAATGTTTCATTCCCCTATCATCCTCTCCTCCTTCTCTCTGTGTGACCAACGTTTCATTCCCCTATCATCCTCTCCTCCTCTCTGTGTGACCAATGTTTCATTCCCGTATCAGCCTCTCCTCCTCTCTGTGTGACCAACGTTTCATTCCCCTATCATCCTCTCCTCCTCTCTGTGTGTGACCAACGTTTCATTCCCCTATCATCCTCTCCTCCTCTCTGTGTGTGACCAACGTTTCATTCCCCTATCATCCTCTCTTCCTCTCTGTGTGACCAATGTTTCATTCCCCTATCATCCTCTCCTCCTCTCTGTGTGACCAACGTTTCATTCCCCTATCATCCTCTCCTGCTCTCTGTGAGTGACCAATGTTTCATTCCCCTATCATCCTCTCCTCCTCTCTGTGTGTGACCAACGTTTCATTCCCCTATCGTCCTCTCTTCCTCTCTGTGTGACCAATGTTTCATTCCCCTATAATCCTCTCCTCCTCTCTGTGTGTGACCAATCTTTCATTCCCATATCATCCTCTCCTCCTCTCTCTGTGTGACCAACGTTTCATTCCCCTATCATCCTCTCCTCCTCTCTGTGTGTGACCAACGTTTAATTCCCCTATCATCCTCTCCTCCTCTCTGTGTTACCAATGTTTCATTCCCCTTTCATCCTCTCCTCCTCTCTGTGTGGCCAATGTTTCATTCCCCTATCATCCTTTCCTCCTCTCTGTGTGACCAACGTTTCATTCCCCTATCATCCTCTCCTCCTCTCTGTGTGTGACCAACGTTTCATTCCCCTATCATCCTCTCCTCCTCTGTGTGTGACCAATGTTTCATTCCCCTATCATGTTCTCCTCCTCTCTGTATGACCAATGTTTCATTCCCCTATCATAATCTCCTCCTCTCTGTGTGACCAACGTTTCATTCCCCTATCATCGCCTCCTCCTCTCTGTGTGAGCAACGTTTCATTCCCCTATCATCCTCTCTCCTCTCTCTGTGTGACCAACGTTTCATTCCCCTATCATCCTCTCCTCCTCTCTGTGTGACAAATGTTTCATTCCCCTATCATCCTCTCCTCCTCTCTCTGTGTGACCAACGGTTCATTCCCCTATCATCCTCCTCTCTGTGAGTGACCAATGTTTCATTCCCCTATCATCCTCTCCTCCTCTCTGTGTGTGAACAACGTTTCATTCCCCTATCATCCTCTCCTCCTCTCTCTGTGTGACCAACGTTTCATTCCCCTATCATCCTCTCCTCCTCTCTGTGTGTGACCAATCTTTCATTCCCCTATCATCCTCTCCTCCTCTCTGTGTGTGACCAACGTTTCATTCCCCTATCATCCTCTCCTCCTCTCTGTGTGACCAACGTTTCATTCCCCTATCATCCTCTCCTCCTCTCTGTGTGTGACCAACGTTTCATTCCCCTATTATCCTCTCCTCCTCTCTGTGTGACCAATGTTTCATTCCCCTATCATGCTTTCCTCCTCTCTGTGTGACCAACGTTTCATTCCCCTATCATCCTCTCCTCATCTCTGTGTGGGACCAACGTTTCATTCCCCTATCATCCTCTCCTCCTCTCTGTGTGACCAACGTTTCATTCCCCTATCGTCCTCTCCTCCTCTCTGTGTGACCAATGTTTCATTTCCCTATCGTCCTCTCCTCCTCTCTGTGTGACCAATGTTTCATTTCCCTATCATCCTCTCCTCCTCTATGTATGACCAATGTTTCATTCCCCTATCATCCTCTCCTCCTCTCTGTGTGTGACCAATCTTTCATTCCCCTATCATCCTCTCCTCCTCTCTGTATGACCAATGTTTCATTCCCCTATCATGCTCTCCTCCTCTCTGTGTAACCAACGTTTCATTCCCCTATCATCCTCTCCTCCTCTCTCCGTGTGACCAATGTTCCATTCCCCTATCATCCTCTCCTCCTCTCTCTGTGTGACCAACGTTTCATTCCCCTATCATCCTCCTCTCTGTGTGACCAACGTTTCATTCCCCTATCCTCCTCTCCTCCTCTCTGTGTGTGACCAACGTTTCATTCCCCTATCATCCTCTCCTCCTCTCTGTGTGACCAACATTTCATTCCCCTATCATCCTCTCCTCCTCTCTGTGTGACCAACGTTTCATTCCCCTATCATCCTCTCCTCCTTTCTGTGTGACCAACGTTTCATTCCCCTATCATCCTCTCCTCCTCTCTCTGTGTGTGACCAACATTTCATTCCCCTATCATCCTCTCCTCCTCTCGCTGTGTGACCAATGTTTCATTCCCCTATCATCCTCTCCTCCTCTCGCTGTGTGGCCAACGTTTCATTCCCCTATCATCCTCTCCTCCTCTCTGTGTGTGACCAACGTTTCATTCCCCTATCATCCTCTCTTCCTCTCTGTGTGACCAATGTTTCATTCCCCTATCATCCTCTCCTCCTCTCTGTGTGACCAACGTTTCATTTCCCTATCATCCTCTCCTCCTCTCTGTGTGACCAATGTTTCATTCCCGTATCAGCCTCTCCTCCTCTCTGTGTGACCAACGTTTCATTCCCCTATCATCCTCTTCTCCTCTCTGTGTGTGACCAACGTTTCATTCCCTTATCATCCTGCTCTCTGTGAGTGACCAATGTTTCATTCCCCTATCATCCTCTCCTCCTCTCTGTGTGTGACCAACGTTTCATTCCCCTATCGTCCTCTCTTCCTCTCTGTGTGACCAATGTTTCATTCCCCTATAATCCTCTCCTCCTCTCTGTGTGTGACCAATGTTTCATTCCCCTATCATCCTCTCCTCCTCTCTGTATGACCAATGTTTCATTCCCCTATCATCCTCTTCTCCTCTCTGTGTGACCAACGTTTCATTCCCCTATCATCCTCTCCTCCTCTCTGTGTGTGACCAATGTTTCATTTCCCTATCATCCTCTCCTCCTCTCTGTGTGTGACCAATGTTTCATTCCCCTATCATCCTCTCCTCCTCTCTGTGTGACCAACGTTTCATTCCCCTATCATCCTCTCCTCCTCTCTGTATGACCAATGTTTCATTCCCCTATCATCCTCTCCTCCTCTCTGTGTGACCAACGTTTCATTCCCCTATCATCCTCTCCTCCTCTCTGTGTGACCAATGTTTCATTCCCCTATCATCCTCTCCTCCTCTCTCTGTGTGACCAATGTTTCATTCCCCTATCATCCTCTCCTCCTCTCTGTGTGTGACCAACGTTTCGTTCCCCTATCATCCTTTCCTCCTCTCTGTGTGACCAATGTTTCATTCCCCTATCATCTCTCCTCCTCTCTGTGTGACCAACGTTTCATTCCCCTATCATCCTCTCCTCCTCTCTGTGTGTGAACAACGTTTCATTCCCCTATCATCCTCTCCTCCTCTCTGTGTGTGAACAACGTTTCATTTCCCTATCATCCTCTCCTCCTCTCTGTGTGTGACCAACGTTTCATTCCCCTATCATCCTCTCCTCTCTGTGTGTGACCAACGTTTCATTCCCCTATCATCCTCTCCTCTCTGTGTGTCACCAACGTTTCATTCCCCTATCATCCTCTCCTCCTCTCTGTGTGTGACAAACGTTTCATTCCCCTATCATCCTCTCCTCCTCTCTGTGTGTGCACAACGTTTCATTCCTCCATCATACAGGAGACACGTTATTGATCAGAGACGCTGCCCGTTGCCTTGGTTTCAATGCGTTTTCCATCTCTCTCTTTCTCTCACTCTTTCGTTTTCTCTTTCTGTCTCTCCCGAGACCTCTAGCCTTCATCTCTCGTCCATCTGCCACCACTCGCTCTCTCCTTCTGCTCTCCTGTTATCCCTCTCTTTTTGTCTCTCATCCCCATTTCCACTCATCCTTCCTTCCTTCCTTCCTTCCTTCCTTCCTTCCTTCCTTCCTTCCTTCCTTCCTTCCTTCCTTCCTTCCTTCCTTCCTTCCTTCCTTCCTTCCTTCCTTCCTTCCTTCCTTCCTTCCTTCCTTCCTATCTCTCTCCCCTTTCTCCCTTTTGCTCTCTTATCCCCTTTTTCCTCTCATCCTCTCCCCTCTCTCTCATCCTCTCCTCTCTCTCTCATCCTCCGCTTCTCTTCCTCTCTCTCAGTAGACTTGTGTAGAGAGAAAGGTGAGGGGAGGAAGAAGAGGTGGAGTGATTATTTGGAGGTTATGATAAGGGGAAAACAGCACATCAAGTTTAAGGTCTATGAGAAATGCTGTTTCTCTGCATCACCGCCACTACCGGCTTGTTTGTAGAATGCCATGAATGATTGATTAAATAATGGGAAATGTAATGAGAGAGATGTTTAAAAATTCAAATTCAAATCAAACACCAGTCGTGACATTTAACCACAGCGCTTCAACAAGCAGTTACTTGTTTGAAGGGCCCTGATTGGTCGATGGCGGTGGGTCACGTGATTACGGTCGTGTTCATTGAGGTGTAGAGTATGCAAATGAATGTAAACTTGGAGGCTTAACATACACTCTTACACACATACACATTAACACACACACACACACACACACACACACACACACACACACACCTGGAAAATGACAATAGTGCAGATCAGTAGACAGAGAATGAATCTCATACATCTCCCATGATAGGCCTACTGTCATCCAGACTGGTGATGCACATTGGTAGTGGATCAACTAACTTCCTCCTCCCCCGACTTCACGTTAAGCACTTGGAATAGTACTTTACAAATCCAAGTCATTACTCATCACATTTTGCATGAGGTCAAACCAATGGATTTTAACTTACATTTGATCATTTCTGTCGAATAAACTGAACTTTAACAATAAAACGATTGCAGGAGCTGCATCAATGCGGCTACTACAGCGAGTGAAAAGACTGCAACACTCATCAAAGAGCTTCAGAACGGTTGGCAAGGAATAAGTTTGTCCTAAATATTTTTAATTGAGAGACCTTTTATTTGGACAAATCAATCACTAAATGTTAAACTAAATCTTAAACCGTAACTAAATATTGTAATAAATAATGTGGAAACCCTGGATTGTAAAATGTCATGGTCAAAACATATTGATACAACAGTATCTAAGATGGGGAGACTTCTGTCCATAATACTTCTCTGCCTTCTTAACAACACTATCAACAAGGCAGGTCCTACAGGCCCTAGTTTTGTCACACCTGGACTGCAGTTCAGTCAGGTGGTCAGGTGCCACAAAGAGGGACCTCAGAAATTTACAATTGGTTCAGGACAGGGCAGCATGGCTGGCCCTTAAATGTACACGGAGAACTAACTTTAATAATATGTGACCAACCGGCTTGATTCGGTCTTATGTACCAACATTTAAAATTGTCTTTTTACATTGGATAAAAGTGGAGACTCAGAGCTAGAAAATTGTATACCATGCACTAAAGTTGAGGAACAATGGTGAAGTAATTCTGCTTTGAAAGTTGATAAACTTCACTTTTGAGAAAATGGTCTATGAATGTTTTGGTACCTACTGGAGCTTCTTTGTCTACACCAATTCAGCATCGTTCGCACCCTCTTAAGCTTTTAGCCCCACCCATCTCTTTACACACACGTTGTCACGTTCTGACCTTAGTTCCTTTGTTTTGTCTTTTGTTTTAGTATGGTCAGGGCGTGAGTTGGGTGGGTTGTCTATGTTCGTTTTTCTATGATTTTCTATTTCTGTGTTTGGCCTGGTGTGGTTCTCAACCAGAGGCAGCTGTCAATCGTTGTCCCTGATTGAGAACCATATTTAGGTAGCCTTTTTTCGATTGTGTTTTGTGGGTGGTTGTTTTCAGTCTTTGTATGTCTACGCCAGACAGAACTGTTCCGGTTGTTTCTTTGTTGTTTTGTTATTCAGTATTCAGTTTTCATTAAATAAGATGAACACTTACAACGCTGCGCATTGGTCCTCGCCTTCTTCCCACGACAGCCGTTACACACGTACATTGTAATATTGTTATATGGTGCTATTATACATTTTGTATTGTAGATATGTAGTGGTGTAATAATGTTATATGATGTATTATTTTATCTTTTGTTTTATGTGTGATGTAATTGCCTTAATGTGCTTGGACCCCAGGAAGAGTAGCTGCTGCCTTGGCAACAGCTAATAAATAAGTGTAATGGCCCATTCAAAGACTCATTCAAGCTACAAGCTCTCCTGTCTGGTCACACACTCTGTTTTTCTTTCTCTACCTGCTCTTTCTCTGTCAACAATGACACACTCTCCTTACCTTCTCTTCATACTATTTCCCTGTCACTCTCTCTGTCACTCTCTCTCTCTTTCACTCTGTATTCTTGTTGTAGACCCTGACAATGAGTGGTGTATGTGTGGCCAGTGCGTTGTGATCGTTTTCTTGACAGGGGTGTATAGGAGTGGAGGGTAGTATGTGTTTAAACGCTGAGGTAGGCATGCCCATGACTGAAAAACACCGGTACCTCTCAGTGAGCATGCCTGGTTCCCTCTCTCACTCTCACTAATGTATTTTCCCATTTGTTCATTTCCTTCTTTTTTTTCCTTTGGCATTTTTTATGATTATGCAGATAACATACAGAACAGGTAGGGGGCAGAACACACACGGATCACCCTACCAAATCAAACCACCCCAAACCCCCATGCTCTAACCCAGCCCCACCCCAAAACCAGACTTACAGTGCCTCCAGAAAGTATTCACACCCCTTCACATTATGTGATATTACAGCCTTATTCTGAATTTAAAAAAAAATCTTTAGCAATCGACACACAATACCGACAAAGCGACAACAGGTTTTTAGGAATTTTTGCAAATGTACATAAGTTTTCAGCCCCTTTGCTATGAGACTCAAAATTGAGCTCAGGTGCATCCTGTTTCCATTGATCATCCTTGAGATTTTTCTACAACTTGATTGGAGTCCATTCAATTGATTAGACATGGTTTGTAAAGGCTGTCACGATCGCCGTATGGAGTAGACCAAAGCACAGCGTGGTTAGAATACATTCTTCTTTATTTAATGAAGAACACGAAGAACACTTAAACAAAAACAACAAAACGAATTCCCAATCAGAGACAACGATAAACACCTGCCTCTAATTGAGAACCAATCTAGGTAACCATATACCAACATAAACACCTAGATGAAAACAACCCCATAAATCTACAAAAAACCCTAGACAGTACAAACACCCTAGAATAAGACAAAAACACACATATCACCCATGTCACACCCTGACCTAACCAAAATAATAAAGAAAACAAAGAATTCTAAGGTCAGGGCGTGACAAAGGCACACACCTGTCTATACAGGGTCCCACAGTGGAAAGTGCAAAAAAAATCAAGCCATGAGGTCGAAGGAATTGTCCGCAGACCTTCGAGACAGGTTTGTGTTGAGACACAGATCTGGGGAAGGGTACCAGAACATTTCTGCAGCATTGAAGGTCCCCAAGAACACAGTGGCCTCCATCATTCTTAAATGGAAGATGTTTAAAACCACCAAGACTCTTCCTAGAGCTGGCCGCCCGACCAATCGGGGGAGAAGGGCCTTGAACGGGAGGTGACCAAGAACCTGATGGTCACTCAGTGCTCTAGAGTTCCTCTGTGGAGAGGGGAAAAACCTTCCAGAAGGACAACCATCTCTGCAGCACTCTACCAATCAGGTCTTTATGGTAGAGTGGCAAGACGGAAGCCACTCCTCAGTAAAAGGCACATGACAGCCCACTTGGAGTTTACCAAAAGGCACCCAAAGACTCTCAGACCATGAGAAACAAGATTCTCTGGTCTGATGAAACCAAGATTGAATCACGCCTGGAAAACCTTGCACCATCCCTACGGTGAAGCATGGTGATGGCAGCATCATGCTGTGGGGATGTTTTTCAGTGGCAGGGACTGGGAGACTAATCAGGATCGAGGGAAAGCTGAATGGAGCAAGGTACAGAGAGATCCTTGATGAAAACCTGCTCCAGAGCACTCAGGACCTCAGACTGGGCCGAAGGTTCACCTTCCAACAGGACAACGACCCTAAGCACACAGCTAGACAACGCAGGAGTTACTTTGGGACAAGTCTCTGTCCTTGAGTAGCCCAGCCAGAGCCTGGACTTGAACCTGATCGAACATCTCTGAGTGACCTGAAAATAGCTGTGCAGCAACGGTCCCCATCCAACCTGACAGAGCTTGAGAGGATCTGCAGAGACGAATGGGACAAACTCCCCATAAACAGGTGTGCCAAGCTTGTAGAGTCAAACCCAAGAAGACTCGAGGCTGGAATATCTGCCAAAGGTGCTTCAACAAAGTACTGTCTGAAGCGTGAAACATTGTTTTAGTTAGTCTGCGGCTGAAGAGTGTGAATATGTCATATCCAAATCCAAGATGTTATTTGTAAATTCCCCGAGGCGTTGAATGTTGCACTTCCTTAATCTTTCATTGTACTAAATAATTTGGCCCTTCGATGAGCCTTCATTGATTCCCACACTGTTGGAGGAGACATTCCAAGGGTTTGATTAAGCTCGAGAAATACGTACATTTGAGAATATATAAAAGCAACAAAGGTTTCTTCTGATAGCAGTAGCGAGTTAAGCCGCATTTTATAAATCACATTTTACAGCAATACCGCCAAGTTATCAGCAACGTCTTTAAAGAAATGACATAATTATAACAGTAATAAAACTGTGCTTTATTTTCCCTGGACACGGGTCCCATCGAGACATAGAAAGAGACATAGACATGAGCAGCTTCATGGTAATAAAATGAAACGGTAAAACACAAGGAGAATAGACTCACCAGAACTAAGGCACTAATGTTACCTAATAATAACAATATCAATGGATACCACCGGCAATGTTATACAGTATCTACAAAAGAGAGACTGAGTCCATTACCCTAATCGCCAAATAGGTGAACATTCAGACATTTGCTTCGTCCGACCTCAGTAGAATGTTCGACTTTACGATGTCAGTTTTGAGCTTCTTAGCTTAGTCGCGTCGTCCGAGCATGTTGACAAGCCTTGTTCCATGTCGGAGACAGTTTTCGTAACTGTATCGAATTCAGTACGAACCTTTGCTGTATGCTTTGCGAGTTCATTCTTGCAAATTAAAGTCCTCACTGAGCGCCTCCTTGAGTTCCGACTTGAGTATAGATGAAATGTCCACTCTGAGGTCAGCAAGAATCTCGGCCTTCAAATCCTCTGTGTTCATGTAGAGGGGAGGAGCCGCTGCTCCCACTTGTTGAAGAAGTGGAGCTTCTCGTCTTGGGCCTAGTGTTTTCTCTTTTGCCAGTGACTCTAAAGAAGATAAACTTCAGAGAGAGAGCCCCTTGAATTGAATTGAGAGAGAGAGAGACCGATTGCCCAAGCGCACACAAAAAACGACACATATATCGTTCTAAACATCAGCACCACAGGTAACTTGCACAAAGCTGTGAATGATCTGCGAGATAAGGCAAGAAGGGCCTTCTATGCCATCAAAAGGAGCTTAAAATTCGACATGCCAATTAGGATCTGGCTAAAAATACTTGAATCAGTTATAGAATCCATTTCCCTTTATGGTTGTGAAGTCTGGGGTCCGCTCAACAACCAAGAATTCACAAAATGTGACTAACACCAAACTGAGACTCTGCATGCAGAATTCAACAAAAGATATCCTCCGTGTACAACGTAAAACACCAAATAATGGTTGCATTGCAGAATTAGGCCGATAGCCGCTAATTATCAAAATCCAGAAAAGAGCCGTTAAATTCTACATCCACCTAAAAGGAAGCAATTCCCAAACCTTCCATAACAAAGTCATCACGTACAAAGAGATGAACCTGGAGAAGAGTCCCCTAAGCAAGCTGGTCCTGGAGCTCTGTTCACAAACACACCCCACAGAGCCCCAGGACAGCAACACAATTAGAGCATACCAAATCATGAGAAACAAAAAGATAATTACTTGACACATTGAAAAGAATTAACAAAAAACAGAGCAAACTAGAATGCTATTTGGCCATAAACAGACAGTACACAGTGGCAGAATGCCTAACCACTGTGACTGACCCAAACTTGGCTGAAATCTTGGCTGTGTACAGACTCAGTGAGAATAGCCTTGCTATTGAGAAAGACCGCCATACACCTGGCTCTCAAGAGAAGACAGTCTATGTGCACACTGCCAACAAAATGAGGTGGAAACTGCGCTGCACTTCCTAACCTCCTGCCAAATGTATGACCTTATTAGAGACACACATATTATAATTTGAGAGAGAGACACACATAGTTCCCTCAGATTAAGCAGACCCACAAAGAATTTGAAAACAAATCGAATTTTGATAAACTCCCATATCTATTGGGTGAAATACCACAGTGTGCCATCACAGCAGCAAGATTTGTGACCTGCTGCAACAAGAAAAGGACAACCAGTGAAGAACAAACATTGTAAATACAACCTATATTTATGTTGAATAAATGTTTTAAAAGACGGAGAGAGATAGAGAAAGACAGAGACAAAAAGACAGAGCGAGAAAGAGAGAGAGGGGAGGGGTGTAGAGAAATACAGAAAGAGACATAAAGAGAGAAAGAGAGAGAGACAGAGGAGGGGTGGACAGAGAGACAGAGACAGAGACAGAGAGACAGAGAGACAGAGAGACAGACAGACAGACAGACAGACAGACAGACAGACAGACAGACAGACAGACAGACAGACAGACAGACAGACAGACAGACAGACAGACAGACAGACAGACAGACAGACAGACAGACAGACAGACAGACAGACAGACAGACAGACAGAGACAGATAGAGGGGGGTGCAAGCTTATACTGTATTGTCCTGTGTGTATTTTGGTTCTGGCATAGTGACACACAGCTCAGGCCTGTTCAGCTCTCTGGGGGCGGACAGGACAGGGACCAGTTCACCTGACTGAGGCAGAGACATGCGGATAGAGCTGAAATACACACACCCAGGTACACACACTTTACAAGCACACACAGACATATACACACACGTGTGGAGGAAGACTTAGAAAACTTTTACTGCAGTGGGCTAAATCAGGGTCACAAAGAGTGATTCTTGGTAGTCTTAAACAAATCTACTTTGAAACAAAAGTATACGCCTCACACACATGGTTATGGGCTTAAAATATATTCAATTTTGAGTTTGCATCCCAATGTTACACTTTACATACATCACAGAAGACTGAAATATAACAAAACTATGTGTCATAGAAACACTGGATTTTCGTCATTTAATTTAAAAAAAAATCTTTATTAAGTATGAAATGATGAAAAATATGAATAACATTCCAGCCATGAGGCCAAAGTGGGCGATTTTGGTCATTGTCTGCAGGAAAGGGCTACATGGACACAAAACACACATGCATGAATGCACACTCACACAAACAAACTCACATTGCATGTAATGTACTTTACCAGCTACACAGGCACATAGATACACAGACACACAGACACAAACTGTCAGCATTACATCTTCATAGTATAGATTTGACTCATTAAATATTAATGAGGCTCGCTGTGAGTTTGTCCATCTGTATGGAGTCCATCTGTATGGAGATTTAAACCCACGTCCTGGGAGACAGGAGTGTATACACATGCTACACTACTAGGGCCCCAAACTCACATCTCCTTCTTTATTCTCAACATGCTCTTTCCCTTCATTACATGTTCTCTTTTTTCCCACTTCTTTCTTTCTCTTCTTTTATAAAAGTCTGCCCCTCCTGTCTTCCCCTCCCCTATCTCTGTTGGGCACCACAAATCACGTTGGAGAAGAAAGGGGCGAAAGAGCAAGATGGAGAAAGGGAGAGGACATTACGAGAGTTCCCTACAAAAGCCATGGTCACATCTCTCTGCCGTGTTGACACAGACACAGCTTGACCAGGCAGCTGGGACCCAATCACACACTGACGGAGGTGACCACTACAACCACTATCCATCTACCTCGCCCTCACTATTTGTGCCACCTTCTCTCTCTCTCTCCATCTCTCTCTCTCTCTTTTCCTCCTTCTTTCTTTGCTCCGTCTCTTTCTACCTTTCTACTGCTTGCTAGCTCGCTCCCTATCTCTTTCTCCATCCACCCTGCTGCCATCTGCAGGGGTGAAAATACAGTCCAAAATCAGTCCTGCACTCCTCACGTCTCCCCCTTTCCTCCCTCTTACCCATCAGCCATAGCAATCAGCAGGATCTTTACTGAAAGCAGAGTGGGGCGAGGAGAGAGAGAGAGAGAATATCTGTGTGTGTGAGCAAGGAGGAAAGGGCCGGTCTCTATTGATCACTGCAGACAGCTTCATTATCTGCACTTACTGGACACAGTGCATCAACAACCAGCCTTACAACCCCACTATGCCACCACACCAGCGTGGGCTGGAAAGTGGATATGCTCACAGAAAAAGACAGAAAGAAAGGAGGGAGAGGGAGAAGACAAAATACAACAGGGCAGAATGGCATAGTGTGTATGACTGCTCATAATATGGACAAACGCACACACACACACACACACACACACGCATGCACGCACGCACACACACACACACACACACACACACACACACACACACACACACACACACACACACACACACGCACACACACACACACACACACACACACACACACACACACACACACACACACACACACACACACACACACACACACACACACACACACACACACACACACACACACACACACACATGGACACACATTGACAAACGCACACACTTCACACACGCCAACTACCCACTGTATATTTGTTTCATCACCTGGACAAGAGGGGGAAGGAAGGGGGGGGGGGTTGAGATTGGAGTTAGGGGTGCTGTTGGAAGGGGGTTGACAAGGTGTTGCCGTGGTAACCAAGTGCTGGCCTCGTTAGCGCAGCAGGTGCTAATAGAGATAACGAGTGAGGGAGGAGAAGTGGAGAGAACCAAGCCGAGCCCCCCATTTACACCACTTTACCTCTCCCTTGTTCCCTCCTTCCCCCCTTCACCTTCCAATCTCACCCGTCGACGCATTCCCTTTCTCCCTCTCTCTTTGCTCACGCTCTCTTTTTCTCTCTCTTCCAGCTCTCCTTCACTTTAACCATCACCTTCCATTTTGTCTGCAGCATCACGCTCGTTTTAATAACTCTCTCCTCATTGTCTCTCCTTTTACCTCCATTTCTTCCCTTCATTCATTTCAGCACGCTTTTCATCTCTGCCCTCCTTCCTCTTGTCCACCTCCATCCCTTCTCTCAGAACCCTTTCAGGGTGGTAGATGGAAAAATGAAGTCTTCCACTGTAAAAGAGGAGGGGAAAAAAGGAACATAGAGATGGAGAGGAAAGAGGGGAGAGGGAGGACATTCCAATCAATACTAGTGTTTGTCAGGTTCTGTTTTTCTGCCTGCCATGTGTTCTTCTGTCCTCCCACTCCCTCCCTCCTTCCCTCCCTCCCTAACTCCCTCCCTCCCTCTAACCTTGTGTTTGTGTCTCTGACCGTGAACATACTGTTGGCCATTTCAGGGTGTATTGAAGGTTCTCTATTTGCTAGGCCGTGTTTGTATGTTTCTAACAAAGAAACGTATTTTATGTGATCAGGCTGCTACAGGGCCTCCTTTATCTATCGCATTAAAAAAACTAACTGAGCACCCGGCTCCATTTAATATGCCATTTAGCAGACACTTTTATCCAAGGCAACATACAGTCATGCATACATAGATTTTGCGTTATGGGTGGCCCTGGGAATCGAACCCAAAACCCTGATGTTGCATGCTCCATGCTCTAACTGAGCCATACTACTCACACACGTAATACAAGATACAAACAAAGGGGTCGTGGTTGCTTGCGCACACAAAAGCACACTCAGACATGGATACAGGCACACACACACACATACAGTGGGGAGAACAAGTATTTGATACACTGCCGATTTTGCAGGTTTTCCTACTTACAAAGCATGTAGAGGTCTGTAATTTTTATCATAGGTACACTTCAACTGTGAGAGACGGAATCTAAAACAAATATCCAGAAAATCACATGATTTGATTTTTAAGTAATTAATTTGCATTTTATTGCATGACATAAGTATTTGATACATCAGAAAATCAGAACCTAATATTTGGTACAGAAACCTTTGTTTGCAATTACAGAGATCATGTGTTTCCTGTAGTTCTTGACCAGGTTTGCACACACGGCAGCAGGGATTTTGGCCCACTCCTCCATACAGACCTTCTCCAGATCCTTCAGGTTTTCGGGCTGTCGCTGGGCAATACGGACTTTCAGCTCCCTCCAAAGATTTTCTATTGGGGTCAGGTCTGGAGACTGGCTAGGCCACTCCAGGACCCTTCTTATGGAGCCACTCCTTAGTTGCCCTGGCTGTGTGTTTCGGGTCGTTTTCATGCTGGAAGACCCAGCCACAACCCATCTTCAATACTCTTACTGAGGGAAGGAGGTTGTTGGCCAAGATCTTGTGATACATGGCCCCATCCATCCTCCTCTCAATACGGTGCAGTCATCCTGTCCCCTTTGCAGAAAAGCATCCCCAAATAATGATGTTTCCACCTCCATGCTTCACAGTTGGGATGGTGATCTTGGGGTTGTACTCATCCATCTTCTTCCTCCAAACACGGCGAGTGGAGTTTAGACCAAAAAGCTATATTTTTGTCTCATCAGACCACATGATCTTCTCCCATTCCTCCTCTGGATCATCCAGATGGTCATTGGCAAACTTCAGATTGGCCTGGACATGCGCTCGCTTGAGCAGGGGGACCTTGCGTGCGCTGCAGGATTTTAATCCATGACGGCGTAGTGTGTTACTAATGGTTTTCTTTGAGACTGTGGTCCCAGCTCTCTTCAGGTCATTGACCAGGTCCTGCCCTGTAGTTCTGGGCTGATCCCTCGCCTTCCTCATGATCATTGATCCCCCAAGGTGAGATCTTGCATGGAGCCCCAGACCGAGGGTGATTGACCGTCATCTTGAACTTCTTCCATTTTCTAATAATTGCGCCAACAGTTTTTGCCTTCTCACCAAGCAGCTTACCTATTGTCCTGTATCCCATCCCAGCCTTGTGCAGGTCTACAATTTTATCCCTGATGCCCTTACACAGCTCTCTGGTCTTGGTCATTGTGGAGAGGTTGGAGTCTTTTTGATTGAGTGTGTGTTCTTACTGGTTGGTAGGTGATCAAATACTTATGTCATGCAATAAAATGCAAATGTCACGCCCTGGTCTTAGTATTTTGTGTTTATATATTTATTTGGTCAGGCCAGGGTGTGACATGTGTTTTCGTATTGGGGTTTTAGTAGGCATTGGGATTGTGGCTGAGTAGGGGTGTCTAGCATAGGCTATGGCTGCCTGAGGCGGTTCTCAATCAGAGTCAGGTGATTCTCGTTGTCTCTGATTGGGAACCATATTTAGGTAGCCTGGGTTTCACTGTGTGTTTTGTGGGTGATTGTTCCTGTCTCTGTGTTAGTTATTCACCAGATAGGCTGTATAGGTTTTCACATTCCGTTTGTTGTTTTTGTATTGTTCGTGTTTTTTCATAATTAAAGATGTATCGAACTAACCACGCTGCATTTTGGTCCGACTCTCCTTCGACGGAAGAAAGCCGTTACAGCAAATTAATTACTTAAAAATCATACAATGTGATTTTCTGGATTTTTGTTTTAGATTCTGTCTCTCACAGTTGAAGTGTACCTATGATAAAAATGACAGACCTCTACATGCTTTGTAAGTGGGAAACCTGCTAAATCGACAGTGTATCAAATACTTGTTCTCCCCACTGTACATACACACTGTAAAACCATGGAACATGTTGGAGGGCATTTAGTCATTTGAAATTGATGTGACTTTCTTTGCCTTTTTTTTCGGATCAGTGTGCTGTTGTTGTTGCTTGACTGTGTTGAGTTCATTTCCGTTAACTTTCTGAGTGAAAAATAAGTGGAAGGGGCATATTGTCATGATTCCCAGCATGCTTTGTTGCAGATAGATTTTTTGAAATAGTTTGTTTTATTGTCAATGTTTTCTCTTGCACATTGATCTTATACTATACAAAGATAAATACCTTACATTTCAATCTTTAAGGGGTTTGACTTATTGGACCCATTATTGAGATGGTTGCTGCAGTTGACTTTTCAGTCGTTTAGCAAACACTCTTATCCAGAGCAGCTTACAGTAGTGAGTGCATAGATGTTCATATTTGTTGGTACTGGTCCCCCATGGGAATCGAACCCACAACCCTGGCATTGCAAGTGCCATACTCTCCCAACTGAGACAGTTTAGATCATCTAGCCCAACACTATAGCAGTCATTCTGAGTGCAGGTTGTGGGTGATAATATATTCCAATTCTTGGATATCCTCCCTCTGGCTGGATTCCGATAGGAATTGCTAATCACTTCACAAACCAGCGTATTGTGACTTGCAGGTCTGAAGTGGCTCACGAGCAGAAGCGGTGCATGGGTAAAATCACTGGGGAAGCCAAGCCAGAAAAAAAGCTATATTACAACCTATGTGTTGTGATAATTGCATTGTTTGCTCTATAACCAGTTCATAGGCATGATATATAGGCCTAAGACCGAGACAATAAGAAGACACAGTGGAAGAATAAATTCAACCACACCTTTGTTTCATCACAAAACCAGAGAGCAACCTCTGTCTGGTGGAGTCCACAAAGCATATTGCATGTAACAAACAGTTACATGACCTACAGCACGGTCAATCAAGTCGTTTCTGACATTGCTGGACTACTAAACAACTATTGGTTTAGAACCACAGAGAGTTACCGCAAGAAGCAATGAAATCATGAGCTGCCTCCACTTTTCCAGCACCACTTCAACATCAGCACTTCAACATCATCAAATCACATACGCTTCGTCTAATACAGTGACAAATCAAAAATCTAAATTTCTAAATATAGCTAAATATCATGTGGCTGTCCATGGTACTGATTTACGTGTGTCTTGCGTAAGTAGAATAACATGTTGACTCAGCCGACTTGTAGAGAAACGCCAATGCCATCCTCATCGTTCATGTTACCTAAACGGTCTATGACTCTGTCATACAATACACGCTTTTAGTTTTTGTTGTCCTAGGCTACCTGGCTAAAATACTTGCTCCCTAGCCTAACTTCCTTTCATGGGCAATGATTAGCCAGCTAACATTAGCTTACTACATCTAGCTACATATTGTGATTAGCCAATTAACATTAGCCTACTACATCTAGCTACATATTGAACTTCCATCCTCTCAAGCCAGAGACACAATCAATGAATTTGTGGTTGGATCAGAATCACAGTTATAATCATTGGCCAGTATGGAGAATTAAGTTATTTAGGAAAGGGACAATTTTAGATATCTAGCCACCGGAGGACAACCACATAACGAGATGCAACAATTTACGTTTTTTTCTGTCAATGACATTGGGCTTTTGATGTGATGTGATTGGTTTGAAGCCAAATCCAAGCTGGCTTCCCATTACATTTTTTTTAGGTGGGCCAGGACCATTCACAGTTGAGCTCACTCAGTTTATCTCAACGCTGATTGGCTATTATTGTATAAAAAACACCAAGGGAGGCCAATTGCTTGCTGGCTTCCCTTGCATTTAATGCTACGGGCGGGTACAATATCATACTCTTTTTGACCATCAGACAGCATCAGATAGATGGGCTTCACATACAGAGGCAGAGGGGTGCTGTTTCCCTCACTCTGATGTTTTCTCCGATGAGATACAATCAGCCTTTTGCGAATTGAAGGAAAATTATGAAACACAGAGAGGGTCAGTTTTTTGGGCAAGCCTGGATTCCCTTGGCATCCATGAATACACCTCACTGCTCACGAGTCAGGATTTTCAGACCACCATTTCAAGGATAACGCGGCAATAACTAAAGGCCTCATGAAATGTATCAAATGTGGTCATAAAGGATTTACTTTTAATTGAAGCAGTGTTTAGTGCTTAAAACCTAATACCTTGTACTGAATAAACATGTTCACGTGTTTAAAATGTGTTACAGCGAAAAACATGTTTTGGTGTTTACAGTCTACCGAAAAGTGTTGAGTTACGTGTTCAGAACCTAAACCCTTGTTTTTACAGTGCACACTACACTGGTAAATCGACAGCGGACAAATAACTGTAGTGAAATCAGTACTGAATACAGAGTGACACAATCGCCCTTCTACAACTCCTCTCAACGACTGACCTCGTTCTCTCCCCATTGTTGGTCTCTCTCTTTCTCTGCAGATAAAAACCAGGTGTCACATAGCCTTTCGCTATCCTTCTCCTCAGGGCTGAGAGAAAGGGAGAAGAGATGAAAAATAGGAAACATTTAAGAGGAAATTCCCAAAAGGTGTGGAGTGAAGACATTCCAGGGGTGTGAATCACATCCCACCCCCCCTCAACTCTACTGCAACACGCCTGAGGGAAGGACCCTGACGCGCGCACACACACACACACACACACGCACGCACGCACGCACGCACGCACGCACGCACGCACGCACGCACGCACACACACACACACACACACACACACACACACACACACACACTTTTTCTCTCGTGTCTGAAACAGCTGGATAGAGACATCTGTCATGCTTGTCACACACACAAGCACACACACACAATGCAGGCACAAACACATAGATGCAATTTAACGGACAAACACACTCATCCTTCATTCTCATCTGTAAAATGGTAGGACAGAGGTGTCATCTGTCAGTAGCGCCTGTGAACTGAACAACCCCCCACGCCTACAAACACGAACGCACACGCATACGCACACACACGCACCGGGCCCTATTTGCAAACACACCAATTACCTGTTAACAGCACGGGGGCCTCAGGAAATTACAGTCTCATTACCATAAATGTTATTATGTTAACCTGCATGTCAGGGTTACAGCTTTATACGGTGTGTGTCTGTCAGGGATAGGCTATACCCTGGAACAACATGGGCTGGAGCCATTAAAGGACAGACCACCTACTACTACAAGAACACAACATACACTTTGATAATTAATGGATGTTTCTGTGTCAGGTCACATGTCAGGAAGGAACTCAAGAGGCCTCAATAATAACAACCACAAACTGCTTGACTCTAGGTTAGATTGGATGGTGTTTACTATCTGTTGTAGCTTTACTCTGGGTTAGATTGGATGGTGTTTACTATCTGTTGTAGCTTTACTCTGGGTTAGATTGGATGGTGTTTACTATCTGTTGTAGCTTTACTCTGGGTTAGATTGGATGGTGTTTATTGTCTGTTGTAGCTTTACTCTGGGTTAGATTGGATGGTGTTTACTGTCTGTTGTAGCTTTACTCTGGGTTAGATTGGATGGTGTTTTACTATCTGTTGAAACAGACATTTGCTTTGTGTAAAATATATGTTAGAATGAAGGGATAATAACTTTACAAATACTACAGCAAAGTGGTATGAACAGACCTAGTAGTACCATAGAGTTTCTCTACTAAGTTACTAAGTTACTAAGCTACAATGTTAAAATGTTACTATGTTACTATGTTAATATGCTACTAAATTACTAAGTTACTAAGTTACAATGTTACTGCACTTTCACAGTCAAAATCTTCGACAGACTGCAGGCAATTCAAAAACCTCCTGATTACGATTGTGCACCATAATAGACCCCATAAAACGCAATGCCTCAGCAACATCCAGTTCATAGTCATTCTCCACTTGCCCTAGTACTGCCAAGGAACGCAAGGGTCAGACATTTTCATAGTCCTTCTCCACTTTCCCTAGTACTGCCAAGGAACGCAAGGGTCAGACATTTTCATAGTCATTCTCCACTTGCCCTAGCACTGCCAAGGAACGCAAGGGTCAGACATTTTCATAGTCATTCTCCACTTGCCCTAGTACTGCCAAGGAACGCAAGGGTCAGACATTTTCATGGTCATTCTCCACCTGCCCTAGCACTGCCAAGGAACGCAAGGGTCAGACATTTTCATAGTCATTCTCCACTTGCCCTAGTACTGCCAAGGAACGCAAGGGTCAGACATTTTCATAGTCATTCTCCACTTGCCCTAGCACTGCCAAGGAACGCAAGGGTCAGACATTTTCATAGTCCTTCTCCACCTGCCCTAGCACTGCCAAGGAACGCAAGGGTCAGACATTTTCATAGTCATTCTCCACCTGCCCTAGCACTGCCAAGGAACGCAAGGGTCAGACATTTTCATAGTCCTTCTCCACCTGCCCTAGCACTGCCAAGGAACGCAAGGGTTAGACATTTTCATAGTCCTTCTCCACCTGCCCTAGCACTGCCAAGGAACGCAAGGGTTAGACATTTTCATAGTCATTCTCCACCTGCCCTAGCACTGCCAAGGAACGCAAGGGTCAGACATTTTCATAGTCCTTCTCCACCTGCCCTAGCACTGCCAAGGAACGCAAGGGTCAGACATTTTCATAGTCATTCTCCACCTGCCCTAGCACTGCCAAGGAACGCAAGGGTCAGACATTTTCATAGTCCTTCTCCACCTGCCCTAGCACTGCCAAGGAATGCAAGGGTCAGACATTTTCATAGTCCTTTACCTTGACAATTGAAAGTTATTTGTTTTTAGCAAATCCTCCAGCGTATTAACCAAGAATGAGCCACCGAGCCAGCATTTCACAAGCTTGTGGTAAATAGAATGGTGTTTAAGTTTCAAGAGGGAGATAGTACGGGAGAAAAAGAAGAAGAGCTATCATTGCGTGTCTAGGTAGTGATAAAACTGTTGTGACCCGAACAATTGAGTCAACACTCTTCTCTTTCAGGGGGTTTGGTGTTTAAGTGGGCAGATTGAAATGGTGGTCCTCGGCTGCAGGCTGGGTCACACACACACATACACACACACACACACACACACACACACACACACACACACACACACACACACACACACACACACACACGCACACACACGCACACACACGCACACACACACACACACACACCCCTCTATGTTTGCACTACATCCCCGTTCAAAGAGAAGGAAAGAAGTGCCAGACAGGGAGCTAACAATTAGCCCTCTATGCATACTAAGCCCTGGGAGAGTATGTGTGTTTATGTGTGGGCCTTTTTGCATATGTGTGTGTTTGCGTCTGTCTGTACGTGTGTGTGTGTGTATTTATATTCATGCAGACAGAAAGGAAAGACAAAGAGGAACTGGGGTGTTGAGCTCCTGCCTGTATACACACACTGGCATTGGCAGGCTGGCAGGGACTGGCATCAGCTGGCACTGGGACTAGGCTACAATACATGAGTCTGACTGGAAGCCACAGAAAGAGGCCTAGAGCTGAAATCCAGACCAAGCCCTGAAACGATAGTAGCTCTCTCTCTCTCTCTCTCTCTCTCTCTCTCTCTCGCTCACATCCATTCCCCCAGTTTTTTGGCAAGCCACACTATTGTGAGTTTGCACACAAAGACACACAGGGAGTATGTGTGTCTGAGAGGATGCCGTGTGAACAAATGCAGTGTACAACACATTAAGAACACCGTCCTAATATTGAGTTTGCTGTCAGAACAGCCTATATTCGTCGGGGCATGGACTCTACAAGGTGTCGAAAGTGTTCCACAGGGATGCTGGTCCATGTTCACTCCAATTCTTCCCACAGTTGTGACAAGTTGGCTAGATGTCCTTTGGGTGGTGGACCATTCTTGATACACACAGGAAACTGTTAAGCGTGAAAAACTCAGCAGCGTTGCAGTTCTTGACACACTCAATCCGGTGCGCCTGGCACTTACTACCATACCCTGTTCAAAGGCACTTAAATATTTTGTCTTGCCCATTCACCCTCTGAATGGCAGACATACACAATCCATGTCTAAATTGTCTCAAGGCTTAAAAATCCTTCTTTAACATTTTTCTGCACCTTCAAATAAAATAAAATTGTATGTCACATACACCGAATACAAAAAGTGTAGATCTTACCATGAAATGCTTACTTACAAGCCCTTAACCAACAATGCAGTTTTAAGAAAATAGAGTGAAGAAAATATTTACTAAATAACTAAAGTAAAAAAATAAAAAAATAAAAATAAAATAGCAATAATGAGGCTATATACAGGAGGTACCGGTACTGAGTCAATGTGAGAGGGTACAGGTTAGTTGAGGTAATTTGTACATGTAGGTAGGTGTAAAGTGACTGTGCATGAATAATAAATAGCAAGTAACAGCAGTGTAAAAACCAAGGGGGAAGGGGGGTGTCAATGCAAATAGTCTGGGTGGCAATTTGAATAATTGTTCAGCAGTCTTATGGCTTGGGGGTAGAAGCTGTTAAGGAGCCTTTTGGACCTAGACTTGGCGCTTCGGTACTGCTTGCCGTGCGATAGCAGAGAGAACAGTCTATGACTTGGATGACTGGAGTCTTTGACTATTTTTGGTGCCTTCCTCTGACACCACCTAATATATATTGTAGCTCCTTGATGGCAGGAAGATTGGCACCAGTGATGAACTGGACCGTACGCACTACCCTCTGTAGCGCCTTATGGTCGAATGCCGAGCAGTTGCCAAACCAGGCGGTGATGCAACCAGTCAGGATGCTCACGATGGTGCAGCTGCAGAACTTTTTGAGGATCTGGGGACCCATGCCAAGTTTTTTCAATCTCCTGAGGAGGAAAAGGCATTGTCGTGCACCTTTTTACAACTTTCCTGGTGTGTTTGAACCATGATAGTTTGCTGGTGAACTCTCGACCCGCTCCACTATAGCCCCGTCGATGTGAAAGGAAGTGTGTTTGGCCCTCCTTTTCCTGCAATGAAGTTGCAAAAGCCATGACAGGGAGACATAGTGGAGTGGTAATGCACCTGCAAGCAGTTTCTCCCGACGCCATTTGGGTACACTGCAGCATCCACCGAGAGGCTCTTGCTGCCAAGGGAATGCCTGACAGCTTGAAAGACATGTTGGACACTACAGTGACATTTAAAAAACACTTTGTTAAAGCAAGGCCCCTGAACTCTTGTATATTTTCTGCCCTATGCAGTGATATGGGCAGCGATCATGTAACGCTTTTACAACATACAGAAGTGTGCTGTTTTTTTTAAAATTGAGAGTCGAGCTTTAAGTTTTCTTTACTGACCATAATTTTCACTTATCTGACAGCTTGTATGATGAAGAGTTTCTCACACGACTGGCCTATCTGGGTGATGTTTTTTCTCACCTGAATGATCTGAATCTAGGATTACAGGAACTCTTCGCAGCTATATTCAATGTGAGGGACAAAATTGAGGCTATGATTAAGAAGTTGGAGCTCTTCTCTGTCTGCATTAACAAGGACAACACACAGGTCTTTCCATCGTTGAATGATTTTTTGTGTGCAAATGAACTCAAGGTTATGGACAACGTCAAATGTAATATAGCAAAGCCTGAGTGAGATGGGTGCGCAATTACGCAGGTACTTTCCCAAAACAGATGACACAAACAACTGAAATCTTATCCCTTTCATGCCCTGCCTCTAGTCCACTTACCGATTTCTGAACAAGAGAGCCTCATCGAAATTGCATCAAGCGGTTCTGTGAAAATTGAATTTAATCAGAAGCCACTGCCAGATTTCTGGATAGGGCTGCGCTCTGAGTATCCTGCCTTGGCAAATCACGCTGTTAATACACTGATGCCCTTTGCAACCACGTACCTATGTGAGAGTGGATTCTCGGCCCTCACTAGCATGAAAACTAAATAAGGCACAGACTGTGTGTGGAAAATGATTTAAGACTGAGCCTCTCCAATACAACCCAACATTGCAGATGTATGTGCATCCTTTCAAGCACACCCTTCTCATTAAGCTGTGGTGAGTTATTCACATTTTTCAATGAACAAATACAGTTTTATATGTACCACTGGATGTCATAAGGTGAACGCACCAATTTGTAAGTCGCTCTGGATAAGAGCGTCTGCTAAATGACTTAAATGTTAATGTATGTTAAATAAAAAGCAAAATTATTGATTATTATTATATTATTTTGCCCTGGTCCTATAAGAGGTGTTTGTCACTTCCCACGAGCCGGGTTGTGACAGAAACTCACACTCATTCTTATGTTTAATACAATTATCGTATTGTGTGTGTGTGTGTGACAGACTTACAATGATGGCAACAACAAAAAAACACTTGAGAGTGCGCTGACCCTGGTGCTAGAGGGGGTACGCAGCTGGACGTTGAATGTTTGAAGGGTTACGGGACTTCAAAAAGTTTGGGAACCACTGCTCTATACTGATTGAAGCGAATTTAACAGGTGACATCAATACAGGATCACAGCTTTCACCTGGATTCACCTGGTCAGTCTATGTCATGGAAGGAGCAGGTCTTCCTAATGTTTTGTACCCTTAGCATATAGACAGTATGCATACTGTATATAAGTGGTTCCCAACCCTTTTTAGTTACTGTACCACCAACTGAATTTTACTCTACCTGGAGTACCCCAGAAGTATCCCCTCGTGCATTTTACCAGTAGGACTATGGCCTCATGAGTCTTCTCAAGTACCCCCCTTGTGGATAGGCCAAGTACCACCAGGAGTCCTAGTACCCCTGGTTGGGAACCTCTAGATAGAGACAGAGAGACAGAGAGAAAGATAGACAGACAGAGAGGCAGAGAGATACAGACATACAGAGAGACAGAGAGATAGAGAGACAGAGAGACAGAGACAGGGGCCATACAGAGAGAGGGACAAGAAGGATGACAGGAAAGCTGCCAGGCAAAAGCTAGAGATATATCCACAGACATGAAGAGATAGAGATATAGACAAATAGAGAGAGAGACAGAGAAAGACTGACTGTCATGCAAACAAGGAATTGAGGACAGACACACTTAGACAGAACACTAATATGAAGTTAATGGAGGGAAATAACATGATGGTTGCACAAATAAGACGGAGGCTGATAAAGACTAATAGATATTTAAACAGTGACAGATGAAGTGTTATAATCGAGATGCCCACATACACACAGACAGACAAGGAGGAGCGTGTAGTGTGTCACCAGGCAGGGAAAAAGCACTTTGTACCGGACAGTCGGACTGAGTGGGACACCAGACTCTGTGAGGGAGCGGGGGTGAGGGGGTGTGTGAGGGGAGATGGGAGGGGGGATGATGGGTGAGGTAGGGGAGGGGGGTGCAGTTGACCCCTCCATATGGGACACATGTCATCATCAAAAATGTATGCTACGGATTTGTCTCATTAACTATTGAACAGCTCTCTTACACACATGAGAGCACACACACAGACACACGCACAGACACACACACACGCACAGACACACACACACACACACACACACACACACACACACACACACACACACACACACACACACACACACACACACACACATTTGCATTGGAAAGATTCATCTTTGGATCATGCGTGCTGCTTTTCTCATGTCGTATGTATAGGGGTGTGTCTGGTGTGACATGCAGTATGAGGGTGACACATGAATATGTAGGACACACACAAATGAATGCAAGCGCCAGCCACCTCAAAAAGAGGGCCCAATTACCACGGTGACTGATCTGACTTATACATTATCCCTGCCACTGTCAACCTCTCTCTGTCATGCACCCCCCCCCCCCCCCACACACACACACACAGCCCTATCTCTCTTTCCCGCCCACAGTAAGAGCCTTGGCAGTCACATCACAGGGCTCAGGACATATATTTAGAACACACAGGCCTTCTAAAGGGCTTTGCTTTGCATTGATTGTGAGCACACAGAATGGAGCGTTGCTTCAATGGAATACCATGATAAAATACCAGATGTAAACAATACCGCTTCCATTCTCTCCAAGACCCTGTCCAAAACCAAAATGGTCCCTAACTCAACGAATAGTTTAATACTTCTGACACGCTTTCACTGTATAGTTGAATACATCTGACACCCTATTACCTGTATAGTTGAATACATCTGACACCCTATTCACTGTATAGTTTAATACATCTGACACAATGTTATTTAGATAGTTTAATACATCTGACACCATATTCACTGTATAGTTTAATACATCTGACACAATGTTATTTAGATAGTTGAATACATCTGACACCATATTCACTGTATAGTTTAATACATCTGACACAATGTTATTTAGATAGTTGAATACATCTGACACCCTATTCACTGTATAGTTTAATACATCTGACACAATGTTATTTAGATAGTTGAATACATCTGACACCCTATTCACTGTATAGTTTAATACATCTGACACCCTATTCACTGTATAGTTGAATACATCTGACACCCTATTCACTGTATAGTTTAATACATCTGACACAATGTTATTTAGATAGTTGAATACATCTGACACCCTATTACCTGTATAGTTTAATACATCTGACACCATATTCACTGTATAGTTTAATACATCTGACACAATGTTATTTAGATAGTTTAATACATCTGACACCATATTCACTGTATAGTTTAATACATCTGACACAATGTTATTTAGATAGTTTAATACATCTGACACCATATTCACTGTATAGTTTAATACATCTGACACAATGTTATTTAGATAGTTTAATACATCTGACACCATATTCACTGTATAGTTTAATACATCTGACACAATGTTATTTAGATAGTTTAATACATCTGACACCATATTCACTGTATAGTTTAATACATCTGACACAATGTTATTTAGATAGTTGAATACATCTGACACCCTATTCACTGTATAGTTTAATACATCTGACACCCTATTCACTGTATAGTTTAATACATCTGCAACCATATTCACTGTATAGTTTAATACATCTGACACCCTATTCACTGTATAGTTTAATACATCTGCAACCATATTCACTGTATAGTTTAATACATCTGACACAATGTTATTTAGATAGTTTAATACATCTGACACCCTATTCACTGTATAGTTTAATACATCTGACACAATGTTATTTAGATAGTTGAATACATCTGACACCATATTCACTGTATAGTTTAATACATCTGACACCATATTCACTGTATAGTTTAATACATCTGACACCCTATTCACTGTATAGTTTAATACATCTGACACAATGTTATTTAGATAGTTTAATACATCTGACACCCTATTCACTGTATAGTTTAATACATCTGACACCATATTCACTGTATAGTTTAATACATCTGACACCCTATTCACTGTATAGTTTAATACATCTGACACAATGTTATTTAGATAGTTTAATACATCTGAAACCATATTCACTGTATAGTTTAATACATCTGACACCATATTCACTGTATAGTTGAATACATCTGACACCCTATTACCTGTATAGTTTAATACATCTGACACCATATTCACTGTATAGTTTAATACATCTGACACAATGTTATTTAGATAGTTTAATACATTTGAAACCATATTCACTGTATAGTTTAATACATCTGACACCATATTCCGGGTTGGAGCGAGCGGTCGCATCCGCACTTCGGTCCGCAGGTAGTATAACTTTTCATTACATTTCATTATAGTACAACGGTTTGATTTGTCTAATCTTAGCAATTTCTTCTTAGCTAGCTACATAGCCGTCATTGTATCAAAGATAATTGCGTAATTATCGTATTTCGTCGTCCTAACGTAGTCTACACTGCTATCTGCCCAGCAGCTAGCCAGCTAGCAAACGTCCACCGTCTACTGAATAGCAGCACTGTAGAAGCTATTACACTCAACTGAACGACTTGATTAGTGTAGTGTTAGCTAGCTACATAGTTGTCTCTGCTGTCTTCGTATCCAAGATAATTGTGTAGCTTAGAGTGTGTAGTTTTAGAGTGATTATCTTAATTTACCGAGGTTAGCTAGCCAGCTATTTGTCGTCCTTAACGTAGGAGACACTGCTAGCTAGCCAACAGCTAGCCAACGTCTACCGAATAGAACTTCCGCACTCAACAACCCGGTCGCATTCCGCTTCGTTCCACAGGTAGTATCACATTTTCATTTCATTTCATTACAGTACAACGGTTTGATTTGTTTGATCGTAGCTAGCTACATAGCTAGCTACATAGCCGTCTTTGTATCAAAGTGTAGTCGTCTTTGTGTAGTCTAGAGCGATTTTCTAGGTTAGCTAGCCAGCTATTGTCGTTCTTTTAACGCAACGTAACGTAATCAACACTGCTAGCTAGCCAGCTAGCCCCCGAATAGCAGCACTGTAGCCACTGCCAGCTAGCCTACAAAGTCAACAACGCAGCCACTGCCAGCTAGCCTACTTCAGCAGTACTGTATCATTTTAATCATTTTAGTCAATAAGATTCTTGCTACGTAAGCTTAACTTTCTGAACATTTGAGACGTGTAGTCCACTTGTCATTCCAATCTCCTTTGCATTAGCGTAGCCTCTTCTGTAGCCTGTCAACTATGTGTCTGTCTATCCCTGTTCTCTCCTCTCTGCACAGGCCATACAAACGCTCCACACCGCGTGGCCGCGCCACCCTAATCTGGTGGTCCCAGCACGCACGACCCACGTGGAGTTCCAGGTCTCCGGTAGCCTCTGGAACTGCCGATCTGCGGCCAACAAGGCAGAGTTCATCTCAGCCTATGCCTCCCTCCAGTCCCTCGACTTCTTGGCACTGACGGAAACATGGATCACCACAGATAACACTGCTACTCCTACTGCTCTCTCTTCGTCCGCCCACGTGTTCTCGCACACCCCGAGAGCTTCTGGTCAGCGGGGTGGTGGCACCGGGATCCTCATCTCTCCCAAGTGGTCATTCTCTCTTTCTCCCCTTACCCATCTGTCTATCGCCTCCTTTGAATTCCATGCTGTCACAGTTACCAGCCCTTTCAAGCTTAACATCCTTATCATTTATCGCCCTCCAGGTTCCCTCGGAGAGTTCATCAATGAGCTTGATGCCTTGATAAGCTCCTTTCCTGAGGACGGCTCACCTCTCACAGTTCTGGGCAACTTTAACCTCCCCACGTCTACCTTTGACTCATTCCTCTCTGCCTCCTTCTTTCCTCTCCTCTCCTCTTTTGACCTCACCCTCTCACCTTCCCCCCCTACTCACAAGGCAGGCAATACGCTCGACCTCATCTTTACTAGATGCTGTTCTTCCACTAACCTCATTGCAACTCCCCTCCAAGTCTCCGACCACTACCTTGTATCCTTTTCCCTCTCGCTCTCATCCAACACTTCCCACACTGCCCCTACTCGGATGGTATCGCGCCGTCCCAACCTTCGCTCTCTCTCCCCCGCTACTCTCTCCTCTTCCATCCTATCATCTCTTCCCTCTGCTCAAACCTTCTCCAACCTATCTCCCGATTCTGCCTCCTCAACCCTCCTCTCCTCCCTTTCTGCATCCTTTGACTCTCTATGTCCCCTATCCTCCAGGCCGGCTCGGTCCTCCCCTCCCGCTCCGTGGCTCGACGACTCATTGCGAGCTCACAGAACAGGGCTCCGGGCAGCCGAGCGGAAATGGAGGAAAACTCGCCTCCCTGCGGACCTGGCATCCTTTCACTCCCTCCTCTCTACATTTTCCTCTTCTGTCTCTGCTGCTAAAGCCACTTTCTACCACTCTAAATTCCAAGCATCTGCCTCTAACCCTAGGAAGCTCTTTGCCACCTTCTCCTCCCTCCTGAATCCTCCCCCCCTCCTCCCTCTCTGCAGATGACTTCGTCAACCATTTTGAAAAGAAGGTCGACGACATCCGATCCTCGTTTGCTAAGTCAAACGACACCGCTGGTTCTGCTCACACTGCCCTACCCTGTGCTCTGACCTCTTTCTCCCCTCTCTCTCCAGATGAAATCTCGCGTCTTGTGACGGCCGGCCGCCCAACAACCTGCCCGCTTGACCCTATCCCTCCTCTCTTCTCCAGACCATTTCCGGAGACCTTCTCCCTTACCTCACCTCGCTCATCAACTCATCCCTGACCGCTGGCTACGTCCCTTCCGTCTTCAAGAGAGCGAGAGTTGCACCCCTTCTGAAAAACCTACACTCGATCCCTCCGATGTCAACAACTACAGACCAGTATCCCTTCTTTCTTTTCTCTCCAAAACTCTTGAACGTGCCGTCCTTGGCCAGCTCTCCCGCTATCTCTCTCAGAATGACCTTCTTGATCCAAATCAGTCAGGTTTCAAGACTAGTCATTCAACTGAGACTGCTCTTCTCTGTATCACGGAGGCACTCCGCACTGCTAAAGCTACCTCTCTCTCCTCTGCTCTCATCCTTCTAGACCTATCGGCTGCCTTCGATACTGTGAACCATCAGATCCTCCTCTCCACCCTCTCCGAGTTGGGCATCTCCGGCGCGGCCCACGCTTGGATTGCGTCCTACCTGACAGGTCGCTCCTACCAGGTGGCGTGGCGAGAATCTGTCTCCTCACCACGTGCTCTCACCACTGGTGTCCCCAGGGCTCTGTTCTAGGCCCTCTCCTATTCTCGCTATACACCAAGTCACTTGGCTCTGTCATAACCTCACATGGTCTCTCCTATCATTGCTATGCAGACGACACACAATTAATCTTCTCCTTTCCCCCTTCTGATGACCAGGTGGCGAATCGCATCTCTGCATGTCTGGCAGACATATCAGTGTGGATGACGGATCACCACCTCAAGCTGAACCTCGGCAAGACGGAGCTGCTCTTCCTCCCGGGAAGGACTGCCCGTTCCATGATCTCGCCATCACGGTTGACAACTCCATTGTGTCCTCCTCCCAGAGCGCTAAGAACCTTGGCGTGATCCTGGACAACACCCTGTCGTTCTCAAATAACATCAAGGCGGTGGCCCGTTCCTGTAGGTTCATGCTCTACAACATCCGCAGTGTACGACCCTGCCTCACACAGGAAGCGGCGCAGGTCCTAATCCAGGCACTTGTCATCTCCCGTCTGGATTACTGCAACTCGCTGTTGGCTGGGCTCCCTGCCTGTGCCATTAAACCCCAACAACTCATCCAGAACGCCGCAGCCCGTCTGGTGTTCAACCTTCCCAAGTTCTCTCACGTCACCCCGCTCCTCCGCTCTCTGCACTGGCTTCCAGTTGAAGCTCGCATCCGCTACAAGACCATGGTGCTTGCCTACGGAGCTGTGAGGGGAACGGCACCTCAGTACCTCCAGGCTCTGATCAGGCCCTACACCCAAACAAGGGCACTGCGTTCATCCACCTCTGGCCTGCTCGCCTCCCTACCACTGAGGAAGTACAGTTCCCGCTCAGCCCAGTCAAAACTGTTCGCTGCTCTGGCCCCCCAATGGTGGAACAAACTCCCTCACGACGCCAGGACAGCGGAGTCAATCACCACCTTCCGGAGACACCTGAAACCCCACCTCTTTAAGGAATATCTAGGATAGGATAAAGTAATCCTTCTCACCCCCCTTAAAATATTTAGATGCACTATTGTAAAGTGGCTGTTCCACTGGATGTCATAAGGTGAATGCACCAATTTGTAAGTCGCTCTGGATAAGAGCGTCTGCTAAATGACTTAAATGTAATGTAAATGTAATATTCACTGTATAGTTGAATACATCTGACACCCTATTACCTGTATAGTTTAATACATCTGACACCATATTCACTGTATAGTTTAATACATCTGACACCATATTCACTATATAGTTGAATACATCTAACACCCTATTCACTGTATAGTTAAATTCTTCTGACATGCTATTCACTGTATAGTTGAATACCTCTGACACCCTATTCACTGTATAGTTGAATACCTCTGACACCCTATTCCCTTTATAGTTGAATTCTTCTCACACCCTATTAACTGTATAGTTGAAACCTCTGACACCCTATTCACTGTATAGTTGAATACCTCTGACACCCTATTCCCTTTATAGTTGAATACCTCTGACACCCTATTCACTGTATAGTTGAATACCTCTGACACCGTATTCCCGTATTGGTTCAATTCTTCTGACACCCTATTCACTGTATATATAAATTCTTCTGACATCCTATTCACTGTATATATAAATACTTCTGACATCCTATTCACTGTATATATAAATTCTTCTGACATCCTATTCATTGTATATATAAATTCTTCTTACATTCTATTCACTGTATATATAAATTCTTCTGACATCCTATTCACTGTATATATGCATTTTTCTGACATCCTAGTCACTGTATATATTACTTCTTCTGACATCCTATTCAATGTATATATAAATTCTTCTGACATCCTATTCACTGTATATATAAATTCTTCTGACATCCTACTCACTGTATATATAAATTCTTCTGACATCCTATTCACTGTATATATAAACTCTTCTGACACCTTATTCACTGTATAGTTGAATACCTCTGACACCCTATTCCCTTTGTAGTTGAATACCTCTGACACCCTATTCCCTTTATAGTTGAATACCTCTGACACCCTATTCCCTTTATAGTTGAATATCTCTCACACCCTATTCCCTTTATAGTTGAATTCTTCTCACACCCTATTAACTGTATAGTTGAAAACCTCTGACACCCTATTCACTGTATGGTTGAATACCTCTGACACCCTATTCCCTTTATAGTTGAATACCTCTGACACCCAATTCACTGTATAGTTGAACACCTCTGACACCCTATTCCCGTATTGGTTAAAATCTTCTCACACCCTATTTACTGTATAGTTGAATACTTCTGACACTCTATTCCCTTTATAGTTGAATACCTCTCACACCCTATTCACTGTATAGTTGAATACCTCTCACACCCTATTCACTGTATAGTTGAACACCTCTGACACCCTATTCACTGTATAGTTAAATTCTTCTGACATGCTATTCACTGTATAGTTGAAAACCTCTGACACCCTATTCACTGTATGGTTGAATACCTCTGACACCCTATTCCCTTTATAGTTTAATACCTCTGACACCCTATCCACTATATAGCTGAATACCTATGACACCCAATTCACTGTATAGTTGAACACCTCTGACACCCTATTCCCTTTATAGTTTAATTCTTCTCACACCCTATTCACTGTATAGTTGAATACCTCTGACACCCTATTCACTGTATAGTTGAATACCTCTGACACCCTATTCCCGTATTGGTTCAAATCTTCTCACACCCTATTTACTGTATAGTTGAATACTTCTGACACTCTATTCCCTTTATAGTTGAATACCTCTCACACCATATTCAGTGTATAGTTGAATACATCTGACACCCTATTCCCTTTATAGTTGAATACCTCTCACACCCTATTCACTGTATAGTTGAATTCTTCTGACACCCCATTCACTGTATAGTTGAATACCTCTGACACCATATTTACTGTATAGTTGAATACCTCTGACACCCTATTCACTGTAAAGTTAAATTCTTCTGACACCCTATTCACTGTATTTATAAATTCTTCTGACATCCTATTCACTGTATATATAAATTCTTCTGACATCCTATTCACTGTATATATACATTCTTCTGACATCCTATTCACTGTATATATAAATTCTTCTGACATCCTTTTCACTGTATATATAAATTCTTCTGACATCCTATTCACTGTATATATAAATTCTTCTGACATCCTATTCACTGTATATATAAATTCTTCTGACACCCTATTTACTGTATAGTTGAATACATCTGACACCCTATTCACTGTATAGTTGAATACCTCTGACACCATATTCCCTTTATAGTTGAACTTTTCTCACACCATATTTACTGTATAGTTGAATACATCTGACACCCTATTCCCTTTATAGTTGAATACCTCTCACACCCTATTTACTGTATAGTTTAATATATCTGACACCATATTCACTGTATAGTTGAATACATCTGACACCATATTCACTGTATAGTTTAATACATCTGACAACATATTCCCTGTATAGTTGAATACATCTGACACCATATTCACTGTATAGTTTAATACTTCTAACACCCTATTCACTGTACAGTTTAATGCTTCTGACACCATATTCCCTTTACAGTGTAAAACTTCTGACACCATGTTCATTGTATAGTTAAATACTTTGAACATTATATTCAATGTAATGTTTAAGTCTTCTGACACCCTATTCAATGTATAGATTAATACTTCTGACACCCTATTCACTGTATAGATTAATACTTCTGACACCCTATTCACTGTATAGATTAATACTTCTGACACCCTATTCACTGTATAGATTAGCACTTCTGACACCCTATTCACTGTATAGATTAATACTTCAGACACCCTATTCACTGTATAGATTAATACTTCTGACACCCTATTCACTGTATAGTTAAATTCTTCTGACACCCTATTCACTGTATATATACATTCTTCTGACATCCTATTCACTGTATAGATTAATACTTCAGACACCGTATTCACTGTATAGATTAATACTTCTGACACCATATTCACTGTATAGTTAAATTCTTCTGACACCCTATTCCCTTTATAGTTGAATACCTCTGACACCCTATTACCTTTATAGTTGAATACCTCTCACACCCTATTCACTGTATAGTTGAACACCTCTGACACCCTATTCACTGTATAGTTGAATACCTCTGACACTCTATTTACTGTATAGTTGAATACCTCTGACACCCTATTCCCTTTATAGTTGAATACCTCTCACACCCTATTCACTGTATAGTTGAATACCTCTGACACCCTATTCACTGTATAGTTGAATACCTCTGATACCCTATTCCCTTTATAGTTGAATACCTCTCACACCCTAATCACTGTATAGTTGAATACCTCTGACACCCTATTCCCTTTATAGTTGAATACCTCTCACACCCTATTCACTGTATAGTTGAATACCTCTCACACCATATTCACTGTATAGTTGAAAACCTCTGACACCCTATTCACTGTATAGTTAAATACTTCAGACACCATATTAAATGTTTTGTTTAAACTGTATCATTTAATGCCTCTGACACCCTATTCACTGAACAGTTGAATACCTCAGACAACATACTCACAGTTTACTTTAATATTCCTGACACCATTTTCACTGTATCGTTTAATGGTTCTAACACCATATTCACTGTATAGTTAAATTCTTCTGACAACCTATTCACTGTATATATAAATTCTTCTGACACCCTATTCCCTTTATAGTTGAATTCTTCTCACACCCTATTAACTGTATAGTTGAAAACCTCTGACACCCTATTCACTGTATAGTTGAAAACTTCTGACACCCTATTCACTGTATAGTTGAATACCTCTGACACCCTATTCCCTTTATAGTTGAATACCTCTGACACCCTATTCCCTTTATAGTTGAATACCTCTCACACCCTATTCACTGTATAGTTGAACACCTCTGACACCCTATTCACTGTATAGTTGAATCCCTCTGACACCCTATTCACTGTATAGTTGAATACCTCTGACAATCTATTTACTGTATAGTTGAATACCTCTGACACCCTATTCCCTTTATAGTTGAATACCTCTCACACCCTATTCAATGTATAGTTGAATACCTCTGACACCCTATTCCCTTTATAGTTGAATACCTCTCACACCCTATTCACTGTGTAGTTGAATACCTCTGACACCCTATTCCCTTTATAGTTGAATACCTCTCACACCCTATTCACTGTATAGTTGAACACCTCTGACACCCTATTCACTGTATAGTTGAATCCCTCTGACACCCTATTCACTGTATAGTTGAATACCTCTGACACTCTGTTTACTGTATAGTTGAATACCTCTGACACCCTATTCACTGTATAGTTAAATTCTTCTGACACCCTATTCACTGTATGTATAAATTCTTCTGACATCCTATTCACTGTATATATAAATTCTTCTGACATCATATTCACTGTATATGTAAATTCTTCTGACATCCTATTCACTGTATATATACATTCTTCTGACATCCTATTCACTGTATATATAAATTCTTCTGACATCCTATTCACTGTATATATAAATTCTTCTGACATCATATTCACTGTATATGTAAATTATTCTGACATCCTATTCACTGTATATATACATTCTTCTGACATCCTATTCACTGTATATATACATTCTTCTGACATCCTATTCACTGTATATATAAATTCTTCTGACATCCTATTCACTGTATATATAAATTCTTCTGACATCCTATTCACTGTATATATAAATTCTTCTGACATCTTATTCACTGTATATATACATTCTTCTGACACCCTATTTACTGTATAGTTGAATGATCTGACACCCTATTCCCTTTATAGTTGAATACCTCTCACACCCTATTTACTGTATAGTTGAATTCATCTCACACCCTATTCACTGTATAGTTGAATATCTCTGACACCCTATTCACTGTATAGTTGAATACCTCTGACACCCTATTCCCATTATAGTTGAATAACTCTGACACCCTATTCCCTTTATAGTTGAAAACCTCTCACACCCCATTCTTTGTATAGTTGAATACCTCTGACACCCTATTCACTGTATAGTTGAATACCTCTGACACCCTATTCACTGTATAGTTGAATACCTCTGACACCCTATTCCCTTTATAGTTGACATTTTCTCAAACCCTATTTACTGTATAGTTGAATACATCTGACACCCTATTCCCTTTATAGTTGACATTTTCTCAAACCCTATTCACTGTATTGTTGAATACCTCTGACACCCTATTGACTGTATAGTTGAATACTTCTGACACCATATTCACTGTATAGTTGAATACCTCTGACACCCTATTCCCTTTATAGTTGAATACTTCTGACACCCTATTCACTGTATAGTGGAATACCTCTGACACCCTATTCCCTTTATAGTTGAATACCTCTCACACCCTATTCACTTTATATTTGAATTCCTCTGACACCCTATTCCCGTATTGGTTAAAATCTTCTCACAACCTATTTACTGTATAGTTGAATAACTCTGACACCCTATTCCCTTTATAGTTGAATTCTTCTCACACCCTATTAACTGTATAGTTGAAAACCTCTGACACCCTATTCACTGTATAGTTGAATACCTCTGACACCCTATTCCCTTTATAGTTGAATACCTCTGACACCCTATTCACTGTATAGTTGAATACCTCTGACACCATATTCCCTTTATAGTTGAATACCTCTCACACCCTATTCACTGTATAGTTGAATACCTCTGACACCCTATTTACTGTATAGTTGAATACCTTTGACACCCTATTCACTGTATAGTTAAATTCTTCTGACACCCTATTCACTGTATATATACATTCTTCTGACATCCTATTCACTGTATATATAAATTCTTCTGACATCCTATTCACTGTATATATAAATTCTTCTGACATCCTATTCACTGTATATATAAATTCTTCTGACATCCTATTCACTGTATATATAAATTCTTCTGACATCTTATTCACTGTATATATAAATAACTCTGACACCCTATTCACTGTATAGTTGAATACATCTGACACCCTATTCACTGTATAGTTGAATACTTCTGACACCCTATTCACTGTATAGTTGAAAACCTCTGACACATTATTCACTGTATAGTTGAATACCTCTGACACCCTATTCACTGTATAATTGAATACCTCTGACACCCTATTCCCTTTATAGTTGAATACCTCTCACACCCTATTCACTGTATAGTTGAATTCTTCTCACACCCTATTCACTGTATCGTTGAATACCTCTGACACCCTATTCACTGTATAGTTGAATACCTCTGACACCCTATTCACTGTATAATTGAATACCTCTGACACCCTATTCACTGTATAGTTGAATACTTCTGACACCCTATTCCCATTATAGTTGAATAACTCTGACACCCTATTCCCCTTTATTCACTGTATAGTTGAATAACCTCACTGACACACCCTTATTCACTGTATAGTTGAATACCTCTGACACACCCTATTCACTATTCACTGTATAGTTGAACACCTCTGACACCCTTTCACACCTCTGACACTCTATTTACACTGTATTCCCTTTATAGTTGAATACACCCTATTCACTGATAGTTGAATACACCCCTATTCACTGTATAGTTGAATACCTCTGACATTCCCTTTATAGTTGAATACCTCTCATAATCACTGTATAGTTGAATACCTCTGACACCCTATTCCCTTTATAGTTGAATACTGTATAGTTGAATACCTCTGTATAGTTGAAAACCTCTGACACCCTATTCACTGTATAGTTAAATACTTCAGACACCATATTAAATGTTTTGTTTAAACCCTTTATTCACTGAACAGTTGACATTTTTTACTTTAATATTCCTGACACCATTTTCACTGTATCGTAATGGTTCTAACACCATGTATAGTTAAATTCTTCTGACAACCTATTCATCTGACACCCTATTCCCTTTATAGTTGAATTCTTCTCACACCCTATTAACTGTATAGTTGAAAACCTCTGACACCCTATTCACTGTATAGTTGAATACTTCTGACACCCTATTCACTGTATAGTTGAATACCTCTGACACCCTATTCTGACCCTTTATAGTTGAATACCTCTGACACCCTATTCCCTTTATAGTTGAATACCTCTCACACCCTATTCACTGTATAGTTGAACACCTCTGACACCCTATTCACTGTATAGTTGAATCCCTCTGACACCCTATTCACTGTATAGTTGAATACCTCTGACAATCTATTTACTGTATAGTTGAATACCTCTGACACCCTATTCCCTTTATAGTTGAATACCTCTCACACCCTATTCAATGTATAGTTGAATACCTCTGACACCCTATTCCCTTTATAGTTGAATACCTCTCACACCCTATTCACTGTGTAGTTGAATACCTCTGACACCCTATTCCCTTTATAGTTGAATACCTCTCACACCCTATTCACTGTATAGTTGAACACCTCTGACACCCTATTCACTGTATAGTTGAATCCCTCTGACACCCTATTCACTGTATAGTTGAATACCTCTGACACTCTGTTTACTGTATAGTTGAATACCTCTGACACCCTATTCACTGTATAGTTAAATTCTTCTGACACCCTATTCACTGTATGTATAAATTCTTCTGACATCCTATTCACTGTATATATAAATTCTTCTGACATCATATTCACTGTATATGTAAATTCTTCTGACATCCTATTCACTGTATATATACATTCTTCTGACATCCTATTCACTGTATATATAAATTCTTCTGACATCCTATTCACTGTATATATAAATTCTTCTGACATCATATTCACTGTATATGTAAATTATTCTGACATCCTATTCACTGTATATATACATTCTTCTGACATCCTATTCACTGTATATATACATTCTTCTGACATCCTATTCACTGTATATATAAATTCTTCTGACATCCTATTCACTGTATATATAAATTCTTCTGACATCCTATTCACTGTATATATAAATTCTTCTGACATCTTATTCACTGTATATATACATTCTTCTGACACCCTATTTACTGTATAGTTGAATGATCTGACACCCTATTCCCTTTATAGTTGAATACCTCTCACACCCTATTTACTGTATAGTTGAATTCATCTCACACCCTATTCACTGTATAGTTGAATATCTCTGACACCCTATTCACTGTATAGTTGAATACCTCTGACACCCTATTCCCATTATAGTTGAATAACTCTGACACCCTATTCCCTTTATAGTTGAAAACCTCTCACACCCCATTCTTTGTATAGTTGAATACCTCTGACACCCTATTCACTGTATAGTTGAATACCTCTGACACCCTATTCACTGTATAGTTGAATACCTCTGACACCCTATTCCCTTTATAGTTGACATTTTCTCAAACCCTATTTACTGTATAGTTGAATACATCTGACACCCTATTCCCTTTATAGTTGACATTTTCTCAAACCCTATTCACTGTATTGTTGAATACCTCTGACACCCTATTGACTGTATAGTTGAATACTTCTGACACCATATTCACTGTATAGTTGAATACCTCTGACACCCTATTCCCTTTATAGTTGAATACTTCTGACACCCTATTCACTGTATAGTGGAATACCTCTGACACCCTATTCCCTTTATAGTTGAATACCTCTCACACCCTATTCACTTTATATTTGAATTCCTCTGACACCCTATTCCCGTATTGGTTAAAATCTTCTCACAACCTATTTACTGTATAGTTGAATAACTCTGACACCCTATTCCCTTTATAGTTGAATTCTTCTCACACCCTATTAACTGTATAGTTGAAAACCTCTGACACCCTATTCACTGTATAGTTGAATACCTCTGACACCCTATTCCCTTTATAGTTGAATACCTCTGACACCCTATTCACTGTATAGTTGAATACCTCTGACACCATATTCCCTTTATAGTTGAATACCTCTCACACCCTATTCACTGTATAGTTGAATACCTCTGACACCCTATTTACTGTATAGTTGAATACCTTTGACACCCTATTCACTGTATAGTTAAATTCTTCTGACACCCTATTCACTGTATATATACATTCTTCTGACATCCTATTCACTGTATATATAAATTCTTCTGACATCCTATTCACTGTATATATAAATTCTTCTGACATCCTATTCACTGTATATATAAATTCTTCTGACATCCTATTCACTGTATATATAAATTCTTCTGACATCTTATTCACTGTATATATAAATAACTCTGACACCCTATTCACTGTATAGTTGAATACATCTGACACCCTATTCACTGTATAGTTGAATACTTCTGACACCCTATTCACTGTATAGTTGAAAACCTCTGACACATTATTCACTGTATAGTTGAATACCTCTGACACCCTATTCACTGTATAATTGAATACCTCTGACACCCTATTCCCTTTATAGTTGAATACCTCTCACACCCTATTCACTGTATAGTTGAATTCTTCTCACACCCTATTCACTGTATCGTTGAATACCTCTGACACCCTATTCACTGTATAGTTGAATACCTCTGACACCCTATTCACTGTATAATTGAATACCTCTGACACCCTATTCACTGTATAGTTGAATACTTCTGACACCCTATTCCCATTATAGTTGAATAACTCTGACACCCTATTCCCTTTATAGTTGAAAACCTCTGACACATTATTCACTGTATAGTTGAATACCTCTCACACCCTATTCACTGTATAGTTGAATTCTTCTCACACCCTATTCACTGTATCGTTGAATACCTCTGACACCCTATTCACTGTATAGTTGAATACCTCTGACACCCCATTCTCTGTATAGTTGAATACCTCTGACACCCTATTCACTGTATAGTTGAATACCTCTGACACCCTATTCCCTTTATAGTTGACATTTTCTCAAACCCTATTTACTGTATAGTTGAATACATCTGACACCCTATTCCCTATATAGTTGAATTCTTCTCACACCCTATTCACTGTATTGTTGAATACCTCTGACACCCTATTGACTGTATAGTTGAATACTTCTGACACCCTATTCACTGTATAGTTGAATACCTCTGACACCCTATTCCCTTTATAGTTGAATACTTCTGACACCCTATTCACTGTATAGTGGAATACCTCTGACACCCTATTCCCTTTATAGTTGAATACCTCTCACACCCTATTCACTGTATAGTTGAATACCTCTGACACCCTATTCCCGTATTGGTTAAAATCTTCTCACACCCTATTTACAGTATAGTTGAATAACTCTGACACCCTATTCCCTTTATAGTTGAATTCTTCTCACACCCTATTAACTGTATAGTTGAAAACCTCTGACACCCTATTCACTGTATAGTTGAATACCTCTGACACCCTATTCCCTTTATAGTTGAATACCTCTGACACCCTATTCACTGTATAGTTGAATACCTCTGACACCCTATTCGCTTTATAGTTGAATTCTTCTCACACCCTATTAACTGTATAGTTGAAACCCTCTGACACCCTATTCACTGTATAGTTGAAAACTTCTGACACCCTATTCACTGTATAGTTAAATTCTTCTGACACCCTATTCACTGTATATATACATTCTTCTGACATCCTATTCACTGTATATATAAATTCTTCTGACATCCTATTCACTGTATATATAAATTCTTCTGACATCCTATTCACTGTATATACAAATTCTTCTGACATCCTATTCACTGTATATATAAATTCTTCTGACATCTTATTCACTGTATATATAAATACCTCTGACACCCTATTCACTGTATAGTTGAATACATCTGACACCCTATTCCCTATATAGTTGAATTATTCTCACACCCTATTCACTGTATAGTTGAATACTTCTGACACCCTATTCACTGTATAGTTGAAAACCTCTGACACATTATTCACTGTATAGTTGAATACCTCTGACACCCTATTCCCTTTATAGTTGAATACCTCTGACACCCTATTCACTGTATAGTTGAATACCTCTGACACCCTATTCGCTTTATAGTTGAATTCTTCTCACACCCTATTAACTGTATAGTTGAAACCCTCTGACACCCTATTCACTGTATAGTTGAAAACTTCTGACACCCTATTCACTGTATAGTTAAATTCTTCTGACACCCTATTCACTGTATATATACATTCTTCTGACATCCTATTCACTGTATATATAAATTCTTCTGACATCCTATTCACTGTATATATAAATTCTTCTGACATCCTATTCACTGTATATACAAATTCTTCTGACATCCTATTCACTGTATATATAAATTCTTCCGACATCTTATTCACTGTATATATAAATACCTCTGACACCCTATTCACTGTATAGTTGAATACATCTGACACCCTATTCCCTATATAGTTGAATTATTCTCACACCCTATTCACTGTATAGTTGAATACTTCTGACACCCTATTCACTGTATAGTTGAAAACCTCTGACACATTATTCACTGTATAGTTGAATACCTCTGACACCCTATTCACTGTATAATTGAATACCTCTGACACCCTATTCCCTTTATAGTTGAATACCTCTCACACCCTATTCACTGTATAGTTGAATTCTTCTCACACCCTATTCACTGTATCGTTGAATACCTCTGACACCCTATTCACTGTATAGTTGAATACCTCTGACACACTATTCACTGTATAATTGAATACCTCTGACACCCTATTCACTGTATAGTTGAATACTTCTGACACCCTATTCACTGTATAGTTGAATACCTCTGACACCCTATTCCCTTTATAGTTGAATACCTCTGACACCCTATTCACTGTATAGTTGAATATTTCTGACACCCTATTCACTGTATAGTTGAATACCTCTGACACCCTGTTCCCTTTATAGTTGAAAATATCTGACACCCTATTCCCTTTATAGTCGAATACCTCTCAAACCCTATTTACTGTATAGCTGAATACCTCTGACACCCTATTCGCTGTATAGTTGAATGCTTCTGACACCCTTTGGTGCTGATGTTTTGACTATGTTTGCCTGCTCACTTTGTACTGCAGTGTAGTACTCTTGACCAAAATTGACACCCTACTGTTGGCACCACTCTGGTCAACAGTTGTGCACTATTTGGAGAGTAGGAGTAATTTGAAATGCTGCCCCAGTCCCTCTGGCCAGGCTCCAGGGGAGGTCAAAGGTCTCCTGGGTAATGGAGTTTTTCTCACCTGGCAGTGAACAGGCAATAGACTGAGTGGTGAGGGACTGTGTACGTGTGTGCTTGTGTGTGTGGGGTGGGTGAATAGTGTGTGTGTGTGTGTGTGTGTGTGTGTGTGTGTGTGTGTGTGTGTGTGTGTGTGTGTGTGTGTGTGTGTGTGTGTGTGTGTGTGTGTGTGTGTGTGTGTGTGTGTGTGTGTGTGTGTGTGACTCCACTGGATGTCATAAGGTGAATGCACCAATTTGTAAGTCGCTCTGGATAAGAGCGTCTGCTAAATGACTTAAATGTAAATGTAAATGTGTGTGTGTGTCTGATGGGTGAGGCACTGGATTTGGGCTGTTCTGAAAGACCCAAATTGTGGTTGCGCCACCTTGCGAAGTTCAGGTGCACGCTGGGAGAGAGAAAGATATATAATGAGGGACGGATGAATGGAGGGGTGGAGGAAGGGATGGAGCGAGGCAGCACTGTGCGTGTCCTTTAGCTGATTTCAGTTGTTTTGGTCAGCTTCTCTCTGCATGGACCCCTGGGGTTTGGGGCCTGTTCTGTGTCTGTCGGTGTGTGTGTCTCTCTCTCTCTCTCTCTCTCTGTGTGTGTGTGTGTCTCTCCATCTTGTTCTCTCTCTCCTCTGTGTGACTGTATAGAAAGGTTCTGGCTGTGCGAGCAGCTGTTTTTTTTAGGTCTCTGATTAGCAATCATGAGGCATTGTGTGTGATTTCCCAGGGTGTGTTTGTGTCATTTTTCAGGGCTGGGCCTGAGACGTACATGGCTGGGTGGGTGGCGGGGCTGGTTGTTGAGGTTTGTCAGACTGACTGGTACACATAGATGGATGTGTGTGCGTCAGTGTTAGGGATTTGGTGTATGTTTAACAGTAAAGGTTTATACGTGTGAATGTGTCATGCATTCACAAGTTATTGCACCCATCCATCTGTGTATTTGAGTGTTTGTGTGTGTGCGTGTCCCTGTCTGTGTGTTTCAGTGTGTGTGCATGTGTGTATTTTACTCCACCACTCCTCTCTGTGGTGCTGCAGAGCCTGATATTGCAGGCTGTGTCATGGGGACCTGGTTTGTGGTTTGTGGACGCTGCGCTATTAAGAATATTCATTATTAATGGACACTGGCCTAATTCACAGTCCTGGGCTTTCTATCCCAAATGAGACCATCCATATTCAGCCTGCATACACACACTCCCTCCCTCTGTTTCTCTCCCGCTCTTTCTCCCACTCCCCTCTCCCACTCTCTCACTCAATATCGAAAAAAAAAAAAAAAAACGTTTTTCCTCTCTTTCTTTCCTGTCCTATTTCTTGTCGTTTCCCTCTCTTCCTTTCCTTCCATATCTTTTTATCGCTCCCTTTTCATCTCTCTCTTCTTCCATCCATCCCTCTTTTCCCCTGTCTCTCCCTCTCTCTTTCCCGTTCTCGCTTGCTCCATCTCTCCTCTCAGTATGTGTTTGGTCACGTAGCATCAGCCCCAGTCACAGGGGATCAGAGACTGAGTCTGTTACAGCCTCATCAGCTGGTAATCAACACAGTTCATTAAAGGGACATTTCACTCAAAAACTATATTTGAGTATTTTTACATTAGTCCACTGTTGATACACTCCCAACATGTTTTGCATGTCAGAAATCAAGTTATCAAGATATTGGACTTTTAAGCAAAGTGTCACCATCCACATCATCCTATGGTGCAAACGTATCATCATGATGATGTGACTGGTAACACTTTTCCAAAAGTCCAACATCTTGACTGCTGACATGCAAAACATTTTGGGACTGTATCAACAGTGGACTAATGTAAAAAAAAAATCCTAGTTTTTGAGTGAAATGCCCTTTTAAACTCAAACCCTGCTCGTTTATCAAGGTCCTGCTTAACTTAGCTAACCTCCTCTTCCAGGGACCTCTGGCCCACCAGACAACTTCCTCTTCGTCTAGCATGGCCAGACACACACATACACGGGTATATAAAGGGACGTGAAATGCTCTGAACGTTGCTGATAGAAATAGAACTGACACAATCCATTCCCTATTACATCTGACAGACAATCATTTCTGTTCTACATTGTACATTTCTATCTGAACTTTCTGTAACGCTACGTCCTCCTGAACTTCCCTGATTCCCTGGTTAGCCACTAGAGAACGGGATGAATAGGGGCTGTGATTGGGTGGGAAGGGGGAGGATGGTTTAATGTGACCCCACCTTCCTTGGGCCTTGTCAGGATTGAAGATCTCCTTAAACGATCTGATACTAAAGGAAAAATAAAGACAACATACATCACAGGATATAAAAGCTGACCCTAAAGAGTCAACGATGTTGGTTAAGGGCTTGTAAAAGTATTTCACCGTTTGGTCTACACGTGTTGTGTTCGCCGACTGTGTCAGGCAAAGTTTGGGATTTGATTTGAATTGATTATAACTGACAATCCACAGGAGTTGATGGCATCAAACTGCGTCATTCATCTCCACTCCTTGGACTAAGCACTAAGGAGTAAAGACAGAACAGCTATCTGAGATTTAGAGGAATGTTCACCATTCTCTTAGGCCCACAGTGAGCAGTGGTGCAGACCTAGATGTAGGAGGGTGGGAGAGTGCCTCTTGAATTTGGACTGTTGTTAAAATCAACAGGAGTACCACACATAATGGGCTGCCTTATGCCATTTTGTCTTTTGTTCTCTAGTTCTCCCGCTCTCTCGCTTGCTCTCGTGTGCGCTCTCCCTCTCTCTCTCTTTCTCTCTCTCTCTCTCTCTCTCAGATGCAGTCATCACATCCACCATTGACTTCATTGACTGTCTTTTAAGAGTCCGTCATTACTTCATTGACTTTCTTTTTTCTCTTCCCGTTCTACCGTTCTAGCCAGTGTCAGATTCACACAAAGAACATCAAAGGACACCACACCGCCTCACACTATCTCTCTCTTTGTCTGGTCGGCTCTTTCTCCGTTTCCTTCAGCATCTCTCTACCCTCATCTCCTCTATCTACACAGTCCCCATCTTCTCTTTTTCCTCACCCATCCTCTTTTCCTATCTCTATCCTACCACGTCGTTATCTCTCCTCCCTTCTACCCCCTCTCCCTCTCCCTCATCTCCCCCGTCTCTCCCTCTATCAGTGGCAACGAGGCCCCTTATCTGATTAGAAATACAGTGACCCTCTTTTCAGACCGACTCTATTACCAGACTCTCTCTCTCCGTCCATGTTTCTCTCTCTCTCTCTCTCTCTCTCTCTCTCTCTCTCTAATTTAGTCTCCAGTGACGACCTTAGAAACAGTGGTTGGAAATGGGACAGTCGCTGCATACACCAGGTCAAGAGGTGCACCGTAGCACCGAGGAAAAACAGTGAGGGAAAACCAACTCACACACACACGCACAGTGATATTCAAACAGGAATCCATGCATGTACACACGCACTCACACACACACGGACACGCACACTCGCACACGCACACATTATTTTGTTCTCTAGTTCACCCGTTGTCTCGCTCTCGCTTGCTCTCTCTCTCTATCAGATACAGTTGTCACATCCACCATTGACTTCATTGACTGTCTCTTAAGAGTCCGTCATTACTTCATTGACTTTCTCTCTCTCTTCCCATTCGACCTTTATAGCCAGTGTCAAATCTACACAAAGAACATCAAAAGACATGACTCATCACCAATACAGCAGAGTAACACGGGTTTAACCCTCGTTTCTCCTCCGTTCTAAAACCCTTGCCCCTGACCCTCTGTACAGGTGAATGAAAATAAATGAGAGTCATTGAAAAGCCAATGACTGTTGGAGAGAGAGAGAGAGAGAGAGAGAGAGAGAGAGAGAGAGAGAGAGAGAGAGAGAGAGAGAGAGAGAGAGAGAGAGAGACAGACAGAGAGACAGAGAGAGAGAGAGAGAGAGAGAGACAGAGAGAGAGAGAGAGAGAGAGAGAGAGAGAGAAAGAGAGAGAGAGAGCTTAAACAACAAAAACAGGTCACAACTCCTGCAGCTCTGTCACAATGGGTACATAGTCAATGGTAGGCTTCAAGGGGACTCCTATGTTAGGTACAACTATAGCTCATCTCTTGGCAGTAGTACAGTAGACTACTTTATCACTGACCTCAACCCAGAGTCTCTCAGAGTGTTCATAGTCAGCACACTGACACCCCTATCAGATCACAGCAAAATCACAGTCTACCTGAACAGAGCAATATTCAATCATGAGGCATCAAAGCCAAAGGAACTGAAATAATATTAAGAAATTCTATAGATGGGAGGAATGTAGTGTGGAAACCTACCAAAAAACAATTAGGCAACAACAAATTCAATCCCTTTTAAACAACTTCAAAGAACAAAATGTTCCACTGTAGTAGTGAAGGTGTAAACTTGTCAGTAGAAAATCTAAACAGTAAATTTGACCTCACAACTTCCCTATTAAATCTACACCTTTCAGAAAACCGAAGACAATGAACAACAATGACAAATGGTTTGATGAAGAATGCAAAACCCGAAGAAAGAAATTGAGAAACCTGTCCAACCAAAAACATAGAGACCCAGAAAACCTGAGTCTATGCCTTCACTATGGTGAATCACTAAAACAATACAGAAATACACTACAGAAAAAGAAGGAACAGCACGTCAGAAATCAGCTCAATGTAATTGAAGAATCCATAGACTCTAACCACTTCTGTGAAAATTGGAAAACACTAAACAAACAACAACACAAATAGTTATCTATCCAAATGGAGATGTGGCCCTATAACAAAGAACAAACAGCAAAAACATATACATGAAATCTTAGAATCAACTATTAAAGACTATCAGAACCCATTGGATTCTCCAATTACATTGAATGAACTACAGGACAAAATACAAACCCTCCAACCCAAAAAGGCCTGTGGTGGTATCATCAATTAAATTATAAAATATACAGACAACAAATTCAAATTGGCTATAATTAAACTCTTCAACATCATCCTTAGCTGTGGCATCTTCCCCAATATTTGGAACTAAGGACTGATCACCACAATCCACAAAAGTGGAGATAAATTTGACCCCAACAACTACCGGGGGATATCCGTCAACAGCAACCTTGGGAAAATCCCCTGCATTATCATTAACAGCAGACTCATGCATTTCCTCAGTGAAAATAATGTACTGAGCAAACGTCAAATAGTCTTTTTATCAAATTACCGTACGACAGACCACGTATTCACCCTGCACACCCTAATTGACAAACAAACAATCCAAAACAAAGGCAAAGTCTTCTCATACTTTGTTGATTTCAAAAAAGCCTTTGACTCAATTTGGCATGATGGTCTGCTTTACAAATAGAAGGAAAGTGGTGTTGGGAGAAAAAACATACAAAAATATAAAATCCATGTACACAAACAACTGTGTGGTTAAAATTGGCCGAAAACACACACATTTCTTTCCACAGGGATGTGGGGTGAAACAGGGATGAAGCTTAAGCCCCACCTTCTTCAACATATATATCAATGAATTGGGGAAGGCACTAGAACAGTCTGCAGCACCCGGCCTCAACCTACTAACATCTGAAGTCAAATGTCAACTGTTTGCTGATGAGCTGGTGCGTCTGTCCCCAACCAAGGAGGACCTACAGCAGCACCTAGATCTTCTGCACAGATTGTGTAAGACCTGGGCCCTGAAATTCAATCTCAGTAAGACAAACAAAATGGTGTTCCAAAAACGGTCCAGTTGCCAGGACCCCAAATACAAATTCCATCGAGACACCGTTACCTTAGAGCACACAAAAACTATACGTACCTTGGCCTAAACATCAGTGCCACAGGTAACTTGAAGCTGTGAATGAGCTGAGAGACAAGGCAAGAAGGACCTTCTATGCCACCAAAAGGAACATAAAATTTGACATACCAATTAGGATCTGGCTAAAAAAACTTGAATCAGTCATTAAACCAATTGCCCTTTATGGTTGTGAGGTCTGGGGTCCGCTCATCAACCAAGAATTCACAAAATGGGACAAACACCAAATTGAGACTCTGCATGCAGAATTCTGCAAAAAAATATCCTCAGTGTACAACGTAAAACACCAAATACAGATGCAGATGCTTCCACTCCTGCATTGGTTGCTGTTTGGGGTTTTAGGCTGGGTTTCTGTACAGCACTTTGTGACATCAGCTAATGTAAGAAAGGCTTTATGAATTTGATTGAAATGTGATTGAATTAGGCCGATACCCACTAATTATCAAAATCCAAAAAAGAGCTGTTAAGTTCTACAATCACCTAAAACGAAGCGATTCCCAAACCTTCCATAACAAAGCAATCACCTACAGAGAGATGAACCTGGAGAAGAGTCCCCTAAGCAAGCTGGTCCTGGGGCTCTGTTCACAAACACGAACAGACCCCACAGAGGCCCAGGACAGTCACATAATTAGACCCAACCAAATCATGAGAAAACAAAAAGATAATTACTTGACACATTAGAAAGAACTAACAAAAGAAACTGAGTAGACTAGAATGCTATTTGGGCCTAATCAGAGAGTATCAGTGGCAGAATACCTGACCACTGTGACGGACCCAAACTTACGGAAATCTTTGATTATGTACAGACTCAGTGATCATAGCATTGCTATTGAGAAAGGCTGCCATAGGCAGACCTGGCTCTCAAGAGAAGACAGGCTATGTGCTCACTGCCCACAAAATGAGGTGGAAACTGAGCTGCACTTCCTAACCTCCTGCCAAATATTTGACAATATTAAAGACACATATTTCCCTCAGATTAAACAGATCTACAAAGAATTTGAAAACAAACCCAATTTTGATAAACACCCATATCTACTGGGTGAAATACCACAGTGTGCCATCACAGCAACAAGATTTGTGACTTGTTGCCACAAGAAAAGGGCAACCAGTGAAGAACAAACACCATTTTAAATACAACCCCTATTTTTGTTTATTTTTTTCTCCCTTTTGTACTTTCACAATTTGCACATCATTACAACACTGTATATAGACATAATATGTATTTCTTTATTTGGAACTTCTGTGAGTGTAATGTTTACTGCTCGTTTTTATTGTTTATTTCACTTTTGTTTATTATCTACTTCACTTGCTTTGGCAATGTTAACATATGTTTCCCATGCCAATAAAGCCCTTGAATTTAATTTAATTTAATTGAGAAAGAGAGAGGGGGGTGCAAGTACTGACGTTTTGGTGAATTGTTATTGATAGAGATTCTATATTGGATCAGATCTAGGATCAGCTTTGCTTCCCCCCCCATCCTCACCTTTACCATTAGTGGAGGGAATGCAAGACCAACCCTAGATCAGCCCCTAGGCCACTTCATCTGTGGGAGCTCTGGGGGTTGGTAGGAATGCACCCTGACTGGAATGACTAGTTGAGACATCACAGAGTGTTTAGGGACAAACAAAGGTGTATCCAAATCATATCTACCGGTACTCACTAATTAAATGTGTACACGGACAGACATACTGACTCAGATGTTGACTGATTGACAGACAGACAGACAGACAGACAGACAGAGACAGACAGGCAGACAGACAGACAGGCAGACAGACAGACAGACAGACAGACAGACAGACAGACAGACAGACAGACAGACAGACAGACAGACAGACAGACAGACAGACAGACAGACAGACAGACAGAACAAGACAGAAGGAAGATGGCCCCAAACCTCTCTCTTCTATTACAATCTCCTTTTTTATCGCTTAGTCCTACTATATCCCTACCTCTCTTCTCCTCTCTCTATATATTTCCTTCTCTTTCTACCCCTCTCAGTCCTTCTTTCCCCTTCCCCTCGCTGCGTGTGTCAGGCGAGTTGTCGTGGTAACGGAGAGAAAGCGAGCCCGAGCGACAGAACGGTCTACCCCCATTAGAATGCGTGCGTGTTTATAAGTGGAGTTGCTGTTGATTTCACTCTCTCTTTGTCCCTTTGAATAGGAAAAAGAAGAGAGTGGGGGAGCGGAAGAAGGATATGGAGGAGAGCAAAAGCAATCATCCAGTACTTTCCTATCTCTCATATCTCTTTAGACCTGCTATGGGTCTTTTTGAAATGTGCTCTGGTCTTGGGTTAGAGGCTGCCTGCCTGTCTCTGGGTAATAGTACCTTTATGAGTGGAACTGTGGGCTTTATTAGCTTTGAAATAAACAGGCGGTTTGGGGGGCTAACACACACACACACACACACACACACACACACACACACACACACACACACACACACACACACACACACACACACACACACACACACACACACACACACACACACAGGATATAAATAGCTATTAGAAACAGTGGTGATAAATGAATCCACAATGAGAACAAACACTGCATGAAACACTTTGTATTAGTGGCTGGAGGTGGAACACTTTAGATACGGAGGCGAGGAATAATGTGTGTGTGTGTGTGTGTGTGTGTGTGTGTGTGTGTGTGTAGGGAAGGTTGTGTATGTGTCATCCACTGTGTTAACAAGTGTGCAAGTCCACAGGTGTTTGCGTACTGGCTTGAGTGTGCATATATGTGTGTGAATGTGTCTGTGTGTAAACGTGTGTGTATGTGAGCTTCAGCGGCAGTCAGTGGCGTTTCAGATCAGGGAGGACGATTCTTTTTTTAGGAGCATGGTCTTATTTCTATTACAGCATATTGGATGACTTTCATTCATATTCCATTCATCCAGTTCAATGTAACAATGATAGGTTTAGACTACTACATGCAACTCAAATTTTCCCTACACCCATCATGAGGTTGCTACAACCTAGCCTATGAATGAAAGTTTACAGTAGGTGCACACGGGTCGAGAGACAAATTGTAGGTGACAGATAGAGACACATGGACAGACAGTGACATTCAACACCGCCTTGTACACTCTTACCTGTCTCTCTCATCCTTAGCTAGATGATATAGGGTGTAATTATTAGTCCAACAGTTGCAAATTAGAGTTTCTATTGGACAAATTCGGGTATGTTTATACCCGTTTTGTTCCGTTTGCTTCCTTTAAAAAAAATGTTTTTCAACAGAATAGGCAGAATGAATCCATCCCTGATTACGCGTAAACACAGTTCACTTTCATAGCAGCCACATTGTATTCCTTCTCGCATCTCTCCTCTTCTCACCTCTTCCCTTCGCAATAAATTAGTAAAACCAAAAGCTTACCTTGACTTGGAAGAGTTCCAGTGTTGTGTTGGAAAGTCATAGCTAGCTAGCTAACATAGCATCCCTCTTTGATTAGGGTGTTTCAGTTGGCTAAACTAGTTAGCTGCGTATGCTAGCTAAGTAAGTCAAACTGAAAGGGGGGAAAAAATGACAAAATATTTCTCTCTATTTCTCTCTTGCTTCTCCATCATTTTGGAATAAATAAAATTTTCAAAACTGTTCAACTATTGTCTTTCTCTCTCTTTGAGGCAACTACTCACCATATTTTATGTACTGCAGTGCTATCTAGCTGTAGTTTATGCTTTCAGAACTAGAGTAATTCACTGATCCTTTGATTGGGTGGACATCATGTCAGTTCATGTTGTCATAATTACAGTACAAGTCTTTGGAATGGGGTGAGAAACATGAGCCTCCTAGGTTTTGCATTGAAGTCAATATACGCAGAAGACTACGGAAGCTAGATGTCCTCTGGCTACACCATGGTGCTACACCATGGTGCTACCCTACAGAGTGCTGTTGAGGCTGCTGGAGACCTTATTGCAAAACAGTGTGTTTTAAACAATAATTCTGTGAATATATTTCATACAGTTTTTTCTAAAAAGGATCACTTTTTAAATGTTCTACAATTAACATTTTACGTAATTCACTAAGGAGGATGGTCTGCCCCTTCCTCCTGGTGAGCTTGTTAACGTGTGTGTGTGTGTGTGTGTGTGTGTGCACGCACGCCTGCTGTGTGTGTGTTATTGATGTCACAGTTTACTTTAATTTGCATATTTATTAATCAACGGCGTGTCTGTGTCAGAAAGTGTTTGTGTGTTGCGTTAGTGTGTGTGTGTGTGTTGTGTGAATATGTAATAGATGTAAGTCTTTATGAAAGTGTGTGGGAGTCACACATTATAGAGCCTGTTTTAACACTGAAGCTCTGAAATAAAGCAGTGATTGATGTTTCCTGACACAATATTGGGTTGTAAAGTGTGTGTGTGTGTGTGTGTGTCTGTGTGTGTGTGTGTGTGTGTGTGTGTGTGTGTGTGTGTGTGTGTGTGTGTGTGTGTGTGTGTGTGTGTGTGTGTGTGATTAATTAAGTCATGAGAGAGAGATTATACTTTTCCATACACTTTTGTGAATATTTTGCTGAAGCATCAGTGGAGACTTTCATCTAGAATAACTAAAAGACACACACACGCACATATCCGCAGACACGCGCACACAGGCACACACACACACCACACATACATATACCCTCCGATATCCCCTTAGCCAGTACCTCATTTATTTTTCTCATTATATCTTAACATACACCTGTTGAAGTGTGATATACAGCCGCTGTTCTACACCTGCGCCATCTCACCCTCGACCCCCGTCTCGCACTACTGTCTGTCTGTCTCAGCCCCCCTTAGACAGACACGCGCCATGCCGTCGCCATGGTTACCCCAACCATTGTGTACCCCGTTGCCAGGTGACCGTGGTCCGTCGCCCTGACGATGATCAAGAATCCCTGAGGATGGCGTGGCTCTTCTTTAGGTTCCTGTCTGATATAAATCTTCTGCTTCTTTCTCTCTTTCCTTCTCTCCCTCCCTCCCTCCCTCGTTCCTCCAGTCTCCCCTGTGAGAAGCAAACAAAAGGACAGCGACCTTTAAGAGGAGAGGAGAGGGAGGATGATGGAGGGAACGCATGGATTGGATGCCTTGTTTGTTTTAATTTCCTTTTTCTTTCTCTTTCTCCCAGTCTACCTTTGCTCTGTCTGCCAGCTCGGGCAGATTTTAATAAAACATATCGCTTTTGTCAGCACCCCACTCTTCTTTCTGTCTCTGTCTATTTCTCTGTGTTTAATTTCCCTGTGAGTGTTAGGCTGGCCCCTTTCACTCTCTCTCTCTCTCTCTCTCTCTCTCTCTCTCTCTCTCTCTCTCTCTCGCTCTCTCTCTCTCTCTCTCTCTCTCTCTATGTCCGTTATTCTATGTAACCTCAGGCTGTCAGCGACCCTTGCTTCTCTCCTCTCTTTTCTACCTCTCCTCCTGTCTTCCTCTCTTTGTTCTCTCAGACACCATGTAGGGAATCCAGGCTTACTGAATACACAAGGCCCTTCACTGACTCTCTCTCCTTCCCTCTCTCTTTCTCCCTCTGTCTCCTTCCTTCCCTCTCTCTTTCTCCCTCTGTCTCCTTCCCTCTCTATTTCTCCCTCTCTCCTCTCTCTCTTTCTCCCTCTCTCTCCTTCTCTTCTTCGCTTCTCTTTCCCTCTCTCTTTCTCATTCCCTCTCTTTTCTCCCTCTCCTTCCCTCTCTCTTTTTCTCTCTCCTTCCTCTCTCTCTTTCTCACTCTATTTCCTGAAATCCTCTCTATTTCTCCCTCTCTCCTCTCTCTCTTTCTCCCTCTCTCTCCTTCTCTCTCTCTTCCCCTCTCTCTCATTCCCTCTCTCTTTCTCCCTCTCTCCTTCCCTCTCTCACTTTCTCACTCTATTTCCTGCCCTCTCTATTTCTCCCTCTCTCTTCTCTCTCTCTCTTTCTCCCTCTCTCTCCTTCTCTCTCTCTCTTCCTCTCTCTCTCATTCCCTCTCTCTTTCTCCCTCTCTCCTTCCCTCTCTCTTTCTATCTCTCTCTCCTTCCCTCTCTCTCTTTCTCACTCTCTTTCCTGCCCTCTCTCTCTCTCTATCTCTCTCTCTCTCTCTCTCTCTCCTCTCTCTCTCTCTCACTCTCATTATTCTTTATCTCTCTCATCCTCCTCCCTCTGTCTCCTTCCTTCTGTCTCTCTTTCTCCCTCTGTCTCTTTCCCTCTCTCTTTCTCCCTCTCTCTCTCTATCTCTCTCTCTCTCTCGCTCTCTCTCTCTCTCTCACTCTCTCTCTCTCATTATTCTTTATCTCTCTCATCCTTCTCTCTTTCTCTCATCCTTCTCTCCCTCCTGTCCGTTAGCTCTGTCCATCTGAGCGATGTGTAGTGTAAAGGGCGGGTGATTGCTGTTTCCCTTGTGTGTGTCTTTGGGACTGACCGTGTGTTTCTTAATGAGTGTGTGACTGTGTGTAACCGTGTGTGTCTGTGTGTGACTTCCGCTACCATCTCCTCTTCTTCTTCTTCCCCCTCCTCTAACTTCTCCTCTTCTTCCTCTACCCTCTGCTCTTCTTCCTCTACCCTCTCCTCTACTTCCTCTAACCTCTACTCTACCCTCTCCTATTCTTCCTCTACCCTCTTCTTCCTCTATCCTCTCCTCTCCTCTTCTTCCTCTACCCTCTCATCTTCTTCCTCTACCTTCTCCTCTACTCTCTCCTCTTCTTCCTCTACCCTCTCCTCTTCTTCCTCTACCCTCTCCCCTTCTTCCTCTCCCCTCTCCTCTTCTTCCTCTAACCTCTCATCTACCATCTCCCCTTCTTCCTCTACCTTTTCCTCTACCCTCTCCTCTTCTTCCTCTTCCCTCTCCTCTTCTTCCTCTACCCTCTCCTCTTCTAACTCTACCCTCTCCTCTTCTTCCTCTACCCTCTCCTCTACCTTCTCCTCTTCTTCCTCTACCCTCTCCTCTTCTTCCTCTAACCTCTACTCTACCCTCTCCTATTCTTCCTCAACCCTCTTCTTCATCTACCCTCTCCTATTCTTCCTCTACCCTCTTCTTCCTTTACCCTCTCCTATTCTTCCTCTACCCTCTTCTTCCTCTACCCTCTCCTGTTCTTCCTCTACCCTATCCTCTTCTTCCTCTACCTTATCCTCTACCCTCTCCTCTCCTCTTCTTCCTCTACCTTCTCATCTACCCTCTCCTCTTCTTCCTCTAACCTCTCCTCTTCTAACTCTACCCTCTCCTCTTCTTCCTCTACCCTCTCATCTACCATCTCCTCTTCTTCCTCTACCCTCTCCTCTTCTTCCTCTACCCTCTCCTCTACCCTCTCCTCTTCTTCCTCTACCTTCTCCTCTATCCTCTCCTCTTCTTCCTCTACCCTCTCCTCTACCCTCTCCTCTTCTTCCTCTACCCTCTCCTTTCTTTCACTCTACATTCTCCTCTACCCTCTCCTCTTCTTCCTCTACCCTCTCCCCTTCTTCCTCTACCCTCTCCCCTTCTTCCTCTCCCATCTCCTCTACTTCCTCTAACCTCTCATCTACCATCTCCCCTTCTTCCTCCACCTTTTCCTCTACCCTCTCCTCTTCTTCCTCTTCCCTCTCCTCTTCTTCCTCTACCCTCTCCTATTCTAAATCTACCCTCTCCTGTTCTTCCTCTACCCTCTCCTCTACCCTGTCCTCTTCTTCCTCTTCTCTCCCCTTCTTCCTCTACCATCTCCTCTTCTTCCTCTTCCTTCTCCGCTACCCTCTCCTCTTCTAAATCTACCCTCTCCTCTTCTTCCTCTACCTTCTCCGCTACCCTCTCCTCTTCTTCCTCTACCCACTCATCTTCTAACTCTACCCTCTCCTCTTCTTCCTCTACCCTCTTCTCTTCTTCCTCAACCCTTTCCTCTACCTTCTCCTCTTCTTCCTCTACCCTCTCCTCTTCTTCCTCTACCCTAACCTCTTCTTCCTCAACCCTTTCCTCTACCCTCTCCTCTTCTTCCTCTAACCTCTCATCTACCATCTCCTCTTCTTCCTCTACCTTCTCTATCCTCTCCTCTTCTTCCTCTACCCTCTCCTCTTCTAACTCTACCCTCTCCTCTTCTTCCTCTACCATCTCCTCTTCTTCCTCTTCCCTCTCCTCTTCTTCCGCTACCCTCTCCTCTTCTAACACCACCCTCTTCTCTTCTTCTTCTTCCCCCTCCTCTAACTTCTCCTCTTCTTCCTCTACCCTCTCCTCTACTTCCTCTAACCTCTACGCTACCCTCTCCTATTCTTCCTCTACCCTCTTCTTCCTCTACCCTCTCCTCTTCTTCCTCTACCCTCTCCTCTTCTTCCTCTACCTTATCCTCTACCCTCTCCTCTTCTTCCTCTACCTTCTCCTCTTCTTCCTCTACCCTCTCCTCTTCTTCCTCTACCCTCTCCTCTTCTTCCTCTAACCTCTCATCTACCATCTCCCCTTCTTCCTCTACCCTTTCCTCTACCCTCTCCTCTTCTTCCTCTACCCTCTCCTCTTCTTCTCTACCCTCTCCTACTCTTCTTCTACCCTCTTCTTCCTCTACCCTCTCCTTTTCTTCTCTTCCCATCCTCTCCCTCTCCTCTTCTTCCTCTACCTTCTCCTCTACCCTCTCCTCTTCTTCCTCTACCCTCTCCTCTTCTAACTCCACCCTCTTCTCTTCTTCTTCTTCCCCTCCTCTAACTTCTCCTCTTCTTCCTCTACCCTCTCCTCTACTTCCTCTAACCTCTACGCTACCCTCTCCTATTCTTCCTCTACCCTCTTCTTCCTCTACCCTCTCCTCTTCTTCCTCTACCTTATCCTCTACCATCCCCTCTTCTTCCTCTACCCGCTACCCTTCTTCCTCTACCCTCTCCTCTTCTTCCTCTAACCTCTCATCTACCATCTCCCCTTCTTCCTCTACCCTTTCCTCTACCCTCTCCTCTACTTCCTCCACCCTCTCATCTTCTAACTCTACCTTATCCTCTACCCTCTCCTCTTATTCCTCTACCTTCACCTCTACCCTCTCCTTTTCTTCCTCTACCCTCTCCTCCTCTTCCTCTACCCTCTCCTCTTCTTCCTCTACCCTCTCCTCTTCTTCCTCTACCCTTTCCTCAACCCTCTCCTCTTCTTCCTCCACCCTCTCATCTTCTAACTCTACCCTCTCATCTACCATCTCCTCTTCTTCCTCTACCTTATCCTCTACCCTCTCCTCTTATTCCTCTACCTTCTCCTCTACCCTCTCCTCTTCTTCCTCTACCCTCTCCTCTCTTCCCTACCCTCTCCTCTTCTTCCTCTACCTCTCATCTACCTTCTTCTTCTTCCTCTACCCTCTCCTCTTCTTCCTCTAACCTCTCATCTACCATCTCCTCTTCTTCCTCTACCTTATCCTCTACCCTCTCCTCTTATTCCTCTACCTTCTCCTCTACCCTCTCCTCTTCTTCCTCTACCCTCTCCTCGTCTTCCTCTACCCTCTCCTCTTCTTCCTCTACACTCTCATCTACCTTCTTCTCTTCTTCCTCTACCCTCTCCTCTTCTTCCTCTAACCTCTAATCTACCCTCTCCTATTCTTCCTCTACACTATTCTTCCTCTACCCTCTCCTCTTCTTCCTCTACTCCTCTTCTTCCTCTACCCTCTCCTCTACCCTCTCTCTTCTTCCTCTACCTTCTCCTCTTCTCCTCTTCTTCCTCTACCCTCTCCCCTTCTTCCTCTCCCCCTCCTCTTCTTCCTCTACCCTCTCCCCTTCTTCCTCTCCTCTTTTCCTCTACCCTCTCCTCTTCTTCCTCTAACCTCATCTCCTTCTCCTTTCTTCCTCTACCCTTTCCTCTACCCTCTCCTCTTCTTCCTCTACCTTCTCCTCTTCTTCCTCTACCTTATCCTCTACCCTCTCCTCTTCTTCTCTACCTTCTCCTCTTCCTATCCTCTTCTTCTCTACCCTCTCCCCTTCTTCCTCTACCCTCTCCTCTTCTTCTTCCTCTACCTTCTCCTCTTCTTCCTCTAACCTCTCCTCTTCTTCCTCTAACCTCTACTCTACCCTCTCCTATTCTTCTTCTACCCTCTTCTTCCTCTACCCTCTCCTCTTCTTCCTCTACCCTCTCCTCTTCTTCCTCCTAACCTCTCCTCTACCCTCTCCTATTCTTCCTCTACCCTCTTCTTCCTCTACCCTCTCCTCTTCTTCCCTCTACCCTCTCTTCTTCTTTCTCTACCCTCTCTCTTCTGCCTCTACCCTCTCCTCTTCTTCCTTTACCCTCTCATCTTCTTCCTCTACCCTGTCCTCATCTTCCTCTACCTTATCCTCTACCCTCTCCTCTTCTTCCTCTACCCTCTCTCTTCTTTCTCCACCCTCTCCTCTTCTTCCTCTACCCTCTCCTCTTCTTCCTCTTCCCTCTCCTCTTTTTTCCCTATACCCTCTCCTTCTTCCTCTCCCCTCTCTTCTTCCTCTACCCTCTCCTCTTCTTCCTCTAACCTCTCATCTACCATCTCCTCTTCTTCCTCTATCTTATCCTCTACCTCTCCTCTTAATCCTCTACCTTCTCCTCTACCTCTCTCCTCTTCATCCTCTACCCTCTCCCCTTCTTCCTCTCCTCTCTCTTCTTCTCTACCATCTCCTCTTCTTCCTCTCCCTCTACTCTACCTCTCCTATTCTTCCTCTACCCTCTTCTTCCTCTACCCTCTCCTCTTCTTCCTCTTCCCTCCCCTCTTCTGTCCTCTACCTCTCTCTTCTTCCTCTACCCTCTCCTCTTCTTCCTCTACCCTCTCCTCTTCTTCCTCTACCCTGTCCTCCTTCCTCTCTTCCTCTACCCTCTCCTCTTCTTCCCCTCTACCCTCTCTCTCTTAACCTCCACCCTCCTCTCTTCTTCCTCTACCTTCTCCTCTACCCTCTCTCATCTTCTTCCTCTCCTCTCATCTTCTTGCTCTTCTTCCTAACAACCTCTCTCTCTACCTTCTTCTCTTCTTCCTCTACCCTCTCCTCTTCTTCCTCTAACCTCTACTCTACCCTCTGCTATTCTTCCTCTACCTTATCCTCTACCCTCCTCTTCTTCCTCTACTCTTCTCCTCTTCTTCCTCTAAACTCTCCTCTCACCACTTTCTCCTCTACCCTCTCCTCTTCTTCCTCTACCCTCTCCATCTTCTTCCTTACCTTACTCTACCCTCTCTCTTCTTCCTCTACCTCTCCTCTTCTTCCTCTACCCTCTCATCTTCTGCTCTTTCCTCTCCTCTTCTTCCTCTCCTTCTTCCTCTACCCTCTCTTCTTCCTCTAACCTTTCTCAACCCTCTCCTCTTCTTCCTCCACCTCTTCCTCTTCTAACTCTATCCTCTCATCTACCATCTCCTCTTCTTCCTCTACCTTATCCTCTACCCTCTCCTCTTATTCCTCTACCTTCTCCTCTACCCTCTCCTCTTCTTCCTCTACCCTCTCCTCTTCTTCCCTCTACCTCTCTCTTCTTCCTCTACACTCTCATCTTCCTTCTCCTCTTCTTCCTCTACCTTATCCTCTACCCTCTCCTCTTCGTCCTCTACCTTCTCCTCTACCCTATCCTCTTCTTCCTCTACCCTCTCCCCTTCTTCCTCTACCCTCTCCTCTTCTTCCTCGACCCTCTCGTCTACCTTCTCCTCTTCTTCCTCTAACCTCTCTTCTTCTTCCTCTAACCTCTACTCTACCCTCTCCTGTTCTTCTTCTACCCTCTTCTTCCTCTACCCTCTCGTCTTCTTCCTCTACCCTCTCCTCTTCTTCCTCTAACCTCTACTCTACCCTCTCCTATTCTTCCTCTACCCTCTTCTTCCTCTACCCTCTCCTCTTCTTCCTCTACCCTCTCTTCTTCTTTCTCTACCCTCTCTCTTCTGCCTCTACCCTCTCCTCTTCTTCCTTTACCCTCTCATCTTCTTCCTCTACCCTGTCCTCATCTTCCTCTCCCTTATCCTCCCTACCCTCTCCTCTTCTTCCTCTACCATCTCTCTTCTTTCTCCACCCTCTCCTCTTCTTCCTCTACCCTCTCCTCTTCTTCCTCTTCCCTCTCCTCTTCTTCCTATACCCTCTCCCCTTCTTCCTCTCCCCCTCCTCTTCTTCCTCTACCCTCTCCTCTCCTTCCTCTAACCTCTCATCTACCATCTCCTCTTCTTCCTCTATCTTATCCTCTACCCTCTCCTCTTAATCCTCTACCTTCTCCTCTACCCTCTCCTCTCCTCTTCATCCTCTACCCTCTCCCCTTCTTCCTCTACCCTCTCCTCTTCTTCCTCTACCCTCTCCTCTTCTTCCTCTAACCTCTACTCTACCCTCTCCTATTCTTCCTCTACCCTCTTCTTCCTCTACCCTCTCCTCTTCTTCCTCTACCCTCTCCTCTTCTGTCTCTACCCTCTCTCTTCTTCCTCTACCCTCTCGTCTTCTTCCTCTACCCTCTCCTCTTCTTCCTCTACCCTGTCCTCATCTTCCTCTACCTTATCCTCTACCCTCTCCTCTTCTTCCTCTACCCTCTCTCTTCTTTCTCCCACCTCTCCTCTTCTTCTCTACCTTCTCCTCTACCTCTCCTCTTCTTCCTCTACCCTCTCATCTTCTTGCTCTTCTTCCTCAACCCTCTCCTCTACCTTCTCCTCTTCTTCCTCTACTCTCTCCATTCTTCCTCTATCTACTCTGCACCTCTGCTATTCCTCCTCCACCTTATCCTCTATCCCTCAGCTCTTCTTCCTCTACTCTCTCCTCTTCTTCCTCTACCTTCTCCTCTTCTTCCTCTACCTTCTCCTCTACCCTCTCCTCTTCTTCCTCTACCCTCTCCTCTTCTTCCTCTACCTTATCCTCTACCCTCTCCTCTTCTTCCTCTACCCTCTCCTCTTCTGCCTCTACCCTCTCATCTTCTAACTCTACCCTCTCCTCTTCTTCCTCTACCTTCTTCCTCTACCCTCTCCTCTTCTTCCTCTACCCTCTCCTCTTTATTTGTCTTCCTCCACCCTCTCATCTTCTAACTCTACCCTCTCATCTACCATCTCCTCTTCTTCCTCTACCTTCTCCTCTACCCTCTCCTCTTATTCCTCTACCTTCTCCTCTACCCTCTCCTCTTCTTCCTCTACCCTCTCCCGTCTTCCTCTACCCTCTCCTCTTCTTCCTCTACCTCTCATCTACCTTCTTCTCTTCTTCCTCTACCCTCTCCTCTTCTTCCTCTAACCTCTAATCTACCCTCTCCTATTCTTCCTCTACACTATTCTTACTCTCCTCTCCTCTTCATCTCTGCCATCTCCTCTTCTTCCTCTACCTTATCCTCTCCTTCTCCTCTTCTTCCTCTACCTTCTTCTCTACCCTCTCCTCTTCTTCCTCTACCCTCTCCTCTTCTTCCTCTCCCCTCCTCTCTTCATCTACCCTCTTCCTCTACCTTTCCTCTACCCTCTCATCTTCTTCCTCTAACCTCTCATCTACCTTCTCCCCTTCTTCTCTACCTTTCCTCTACCCTCTCCTCTTATTCCTCTCCTTCCTTCCTCTTCTTAACCTCCTGCATATCTCTACCCTCTCTATCTTCCTCTACCTTCTCCTCTACCCTATCCTCTTCTTCCACTACCCTCTCCCTTCTTCCTCTACCCTCTCCTCTTCTTCCTGTTCCCTCTCATCTACCTTCTCCTCTTCTTCCTCTAACCTCTCTTCTTCTTCCTCTAACCTCTACTCTACCCTCTCCTGTTCTTCTTCTACCCTCTTCTTCCTCTGCCCTCTCTCGTCTTCTTCCTCTACCCTCTCCTCTTCTTCTTACTCTAACCTCTACTCTCCCTCTCATCTTCTTCCTCTACCCTCTCTCTCTTCTTCCTCTACCCTCTCTCTTCTTTCTCCACCCTCTCCTCTTCTTCCTCTACCCTCTCCTCTTCTTCCTCTTCCCTCTCCTCTTCTTCCTATACCCTCTCCCCTTCTTCCTCTCCCCTCCTCTTCTTCCTCTACCCTCCCTCTCTCCTTCCTCTAACCTCTCATCTACCATCTCTCTTCTTCCTCTATCTTATCCTCTACCCTCTCTCTTAATCCTCCACCTTCTCCTCTACCCTCTCCTCTCTCTTCATCCTCTACCCTCTCCCCTTCTTCCTCTACCCTCTTCCTCTTCTTCCTCTACCCTCTCCTCTTCTTCCTCTAACCTCTACTCTACCCTCTCCTATTCTTCCATCCCTCTTCTTCCTCTACCCTCTCCTCTTCTTCCTCTACCCTCTCCTCTTCTGTCTCTACCCTCTCTCTTCTTCCTCTCCCTCTTCTTCTTCCTCTACCCTCTCCTCTTCTTCCTCTACCCTGTCCTCATCTTCCTCTACCTATCCTCTACCCTCTCCTCTTCTTCCTCTACCCTCTCTCTTCTTTCTCCACCCTCTCCTCTTCTTCCTCTACCTTCTCCTCTACCCTCTCCTCTTCTTCCTCTACCCTCTCATCTTCTTGCTCTTCTTCCTCAACCCTCTCCTCTACCTTCTCCTCTTCTTCCTCTACCCTCTCCTCTTCTTCCTCTACCTCTACTCTTCTTCCTATTCTTCCTCTACATATCCTCTCCTCAAGCTCTTCTTCTCTACTCTCCTCTTCTTCCTCTACCTTCTCCTCTTCTTCCTCTACCTTCTCCTCTACCCTCTCCTCTTCTTCCTCTACCCTCTCCTCTTCTGCCTCTACCCTCTCATCTTCTAACTCTACCCTCTCCTCTTCTTCCTCTACCTTCTAACTCATCTCCTCTTTCTTCCTCTACCTTATCCTCTACCCTTTCCTCTTATTTCTCTACCTTATCCTCTACCCTCCCCTCTTCTTCCTCTACCCTCTCCCCTTCTTCCTCTACCCTCTCCTCTTCTTCCTCTACCCTCTCTTCTTCTTCCTTTAACCTCTCATCTACCATCTCCTCTTCTTCCTCTACCTTCTACTCTACCCTCTCCTCTTCTTCCTCTACCCTCTCCCCTTCTTCCTCTACCTCTCCTCTTCTTTTCCTCTCATCTACCTCTCCTCTTCTTCCTCTACCTTCTCCTCTTACCTCTCTTCTTCCTCTACCTCTACCTTTCCTCTACCCTCTCCTCTTCTTCCTCTACCTTCTCCTCTTCTTCCTCTACCTTATCTCTACCTCTCCTCTTCTCCTCTACCTTTCTCTACCCTCTCCTCTTCTTCCTCTACCCTCTCCCTTTCTTCCTCTACCCTCTCCTCTTCTTCCCTCTACCTCTCTCTCTACCTTCTCCTCTTCTTCCTCTAACCTCTCATCTTCTTCCTCTACCTCTACTCTACCCTCTCCTATTCTTCTTCTACCCTCTTCTTCCTCTACCCTCTCCTCTTCTTCCTCTACCCTCTCTCCCTTCCTCTACCCTCTTCTCTTATTCATCTACCTCTCCTCTTCTTCCTCTAACATCTCATCTACCATCTCCCTTCTTCCTCTACCATATCTCTACCCTCTCCCTCTTCTTCCTCCTACCCTCTCCTCTTCTTCCTCTATCCTCTCATCTACCATCTCCTCTTCTTCCTCTCCCTTCTCCTCTACCCTCTCCTCTTCTTCTTCTACCCTCTCCTCTTCTGCCTCTACCCTCTCATCGTCTAACTCTACCCTCTCCTATTCTTCCTCTAACCTCTAATCTACCCTCTCCCTTCCTCTACCTATTCTTCCTCTACCCTCTCCTCTTCTTCCTCTACCTCTCATCTACCTCTCCTATTCTTCCTCTCCTCTCATCTACCCTCCTCTCTTCTTCTCTACCCTCTCCTCTTCTGCCTCTACCCTCTCCTCTTCTTCCTCTACTCCCTCATCTTCTTCCTCTACCCTCTCCTCTTCTTCCTCTAACCTCTCATCTACCATCTCCTCTTCTTCCTCTACCTTATCATCTACCCTCTCCTCTTATTCCTCTACCTTCTCCTCTACCTATCTCTCTTCTTCCTCCTACCCTCTCCCTTCTTCCTCTACCTCTCTCTTCTTCCTCTACCCTCTCGTCTATTCTCCTCTTCTTCCTCTAACCTCTCATCTTCTTCCTTTAACCTCTCCTCTACTCTCCTGTTCTTCTTCTACCCTCTTCTTCCTCTACCCTCTCTGTTCTTCCTCTACCCTACCTCTTCTTCCTCTAACCTCTACTCTACCTCTCCTGTTCTTCCTCTACCCTCTTCTTCCTCTGTCCTCTCCTCTTCTTCCTCTACCCTCTCTTCTTCTTTCTCTCCTCTCTCTTCTCCTCTACCCTCTCCTCTTCTTCCCTTTACCCTCTCCTCTTCTTCCTCTACCCTGTCCTCATCTTCCTCTACCTTATCCTCTATCCTCTCATCTACCATCTCCTCTTCTTCCTCTCCCTTCTCCTCTACCCTCTCCTCTTCTTCTTCTACCCTCTCCTCTTCTTCCTCTGCCCTCTCATCGTCTAACTCTATTCTCCTATTCTTCCTCTAACCTCTAATCTACCCTTTCTACCCTTCCTCTACCTATTCTTCCTCTACCCTCTCCTCTTCTTCATCTCTTATCCTCTCTGCTTCTCTAACTTCTCTATACCCTCTCCTCTTCTTCCTCTACCCTCTCCTCTTCTGCCTCTACCCTCTCCCCTTCTTCCTCTCCTCCCTTCTCTTCTTCCTCTACCCTCTCCTCTTCTTCCTCTAACCTCTCATCTACCATCTCCTCTTCTTCCTCTACCTTATCCTCTACCCTCTCCTCTTATTCCTCTACCTTCTCCTCTACCATCTCCTATTCTTCCTCTACCCTCTCCCCTTCTTCCTCTACCCTCTCCTCTTCTTCCTCTACCCTCTCCTCTTCTTCCTCTAACCTCTCATCTACCTTCTCCCTTCTTCCTCTACCTTTTCTACCCTCTCCTCTTCTTCCTCTACCTTCTTCTCTTCTTCTCTACTTATCCTCTACCCTCTCCTCTTAGTCCTCTACCTTCTCCTCCTCTACCCTATCCTCTTCTTCCTCTACCTCTCCCCTTCTTCCTCTACCTCTCCTCTTCTTTCTCCACCCCTCTCCTCTTCTTCCTCTACCCTCTCCCCTTCTTCCTCTCCTCCCTTCTTTTCTTCCTCTACCCTCTCCTCTTCTTCCTTTAACCTCTCATCTACCCTCTCCTTTTCTTCCTCTACCTTATCCTCTACCCTCTCCTCTTCTTCCTCTACCCTCTCCCCTTTCCTCTACCCTCTACTCTTCTTCCTCTACCATCTCCTCTTCTTCCTCTAACCTCTCATCTACCTTCTCCCCTTCTTCCTCTACCCTTTCCTCTACCCTCTCCTCTTCTTCCTCTACCTTCTCCTCTTCTTCCTCTACCTTATCCTCTACCCTCTCCTCTTCATCCTCTACCTTCTCCTCTACCCTATCCTCTTCTTCCTCTACCCTCTCCCCTTCTTCCTCTACCCTCTCCTCTTCTTCCTCGACCCTCTCGTCTACCTTCTCCTCTTCTTCCTCTAACCTCTCATCTTCTTCCTCTAACCTCTACTCTACCCTCTCCTATTCTTCTTCTACCCTCTTCTTCCTCTACCCTCTCGTCTTCTTCCTCTATCCTCTCCTCTTCTTCCTCTAACCTCTACTCTACCCTCTCCTATTCTTCCTCTACCCTCTTCTTCCTCTACCCTCTCCTCTTCTTCCTCTACCCTCTCCTCTTCTTTCTCTACCCTCTCTCTTCTGCCTCTACCCTCTCCTCTTCTTTCTTTACCCTCTCATCTTCTTCCTCTACCTTATCCTCTACCCTCTCCTCTTCTTCCTCTACCCTCTCTCTTCTTTCTCCACCCTCTCCTCTTCTTCCTCTACCCTCTCCTCTTCTTCCTCTTCCCTCTCCTCTTCTTCCTATACCCTCTCCCCTTCTTCCTCTCCCCCCTCCTCTTCTTCCTCTACCCTCTCCTCTTCTTCCTCTAACCTCTCATCTACCATCTCCTCTTCTTCCTCTACCTCCTCCTCTACCCTCTCCTCTCCTCTTCATCCTCTACCCTCTCCCCTTCTTCCTCTACCCTCTCCTCTTCTTCCTCTTCCCTCTCCTCTTCTTCCTATACCCTCTCCCCTTCTTCCTCTTCCCTCTCCTCTTCTTCCTATACCCTCTCCCCTTCTTCCTCTCCCCCCTCCTCTTCTTCCTCTACCCTCTCCTCTTCTTCCTCTAACCTCTCATCTACCATCTCCTCTTCTTCCTCTATCTTATCCTCTACCCTCTCCTCTTATTCCTCTACCTTCTCCTCTACCCTCTCCTCTCCTCTTCATCCTCTACCCTCTCCTCTTCTTCCTCTAACCTCTCATCTACCATCTCCTCTTCTTCCTCTATCTTATCCTCTACCCTCTCCTCTTCTTCCTCTAACCTCTACTCTACCCTCTCCTATTCTTCCTCTACCCTCTTCTTCCTCTACCCTCTCCTCTTCTTCCTCTACCCTCTCCTCTTCTTCCTTTAACCTCTCATCTATCATCTCCCCTTCTTCCTCTACCCTTTCCTCTACCCTCTCCTCTTCTTCCTCTACCCTCTCATCTTCTAACTCTACCCTCTCTTCTTCTTCCTCTACCTTCTAACTCTACCCTCTCCTCTTCTTCCTCTACACTCTTGTCTACCTCCTCTTCTTCATCTACCCTCTCCTCTTCTTCCTCTATCCTCTCCTCTACCATCACCTCTTCTTCCTCTGCCTTATCCTCTACCCTCTCCTCTTATTCCTCTACCTTCTCCTCTACCCTCTCCTCTTCCTCCTCTACCCTCTCCCCTTCTTCCTCTATGTTACGCACGCCTCTATGAAGAGGGAACGCAACACCCTGCTACAACTAAACTCTCTGTGAAGCGAAAAAGGTATGGACTGTAGGTGCGAGTAAAAATGACAACAAGCAGAATGTGGTACCGTTTACAAGGACTTTAATTCCTTTACACGGTAATATGGGGAGAAGGGGCTGTATGGAACCAAAGCAAAGAAAGTCAATCTCAAAACCTCCCCCTCTCCTATCTTACCTGCCTACCCACTACTTACCTAATTTAGCACCACCTGGTGCCCTAACAAAATACAGGGGGTGGTCACTTGCCCAGGTCTTACCTAGTGTGCCTAGACAGCGAATATGCTACGGGTATATGTATGCCCCGGGCCTCTTGCCTAAGCACTCCCAAGGTGCCTTCCCCTTCTCCCCTGGGAACAAATGAAACAGAATATTAAACCATTTTCAAACAAACTAACAAACGACATCAAATAAGCTCTATCTGAGCAACAAACTCACAAAATATACAAACTCTCAGCAAAATCAACCTCTATCAAAATCTCTATCAAAATCTCTGCAAATCTACCTCCAGCAAATCTCTCTACAAAAAGATCTCTCTCCTGAACAGAACACTGGCATTTATATATCTTCAGATGGATTGGGTAATTGGAGACAGCCGTCTTGACGAGGGGGCGGAGTCAGCTCTCCAATTAGCCATGGAGTCGACCAATCAGCTGCTTGAGGGATTTCCGGAAGCCATTTCCTGAAATAAACACATGCACAAACACAAACTACAACACATAAACTGGGGAACGTAACACGCCCACCACAAAAATTGCAAACCTAGGCCAACAGCCTTTTTGTCATAATGCAACTTCATGCGTTTTTGAGACGAGGAGAGAGACTTTTGGGCTAACGCACATGCGGCGTGCAGTCTCTCCCGCATTTTACTGACATAATCCAACACATTTTTAGGGGCGCTACTGGGTGTAGGAGATAAGATATGCTCCTTCAAAACTTTCAGCAGACCCCGTGGGGTGTGTCCAAACACAAGGTCAGCAGGGCTGAACCCTAAGGACTCTTGTATCGTTTCCCTTATAGCAAATAGGACAAAGGGCACCCCCTCATCCCAATCAGTACTGGTATCCATACAATACTTGCGTAGCATTGCCTTCAGTGTCTGATGCCAGCGTTCTAGAGCCCCTTGACTCTCTGGATGATACGGACTGGAGACCTGATGGGAAATACACAATGTCTTTAACACATTTGAAAACAGTTTAGACATGAAGTTGGATCCCTGATCAGTTTGGATTACTTTAGGGAGTCCAAACGTAGAGAAGAACTTCACCAGTGCCTTCACCACAGTCTTAGCCATTATAGTACGGAGAGGAATAGCCTCTGGGTATCGAGTAGCACTGCACATTATTGTTAGTAGGAACTGGTTACCTGACCTGGTTTTCGGCAATGGACCTACACAATCAATTATCACTCTTTCAAACGGTTCCCCCACCACAGGAATCGGGCAGAGTGGCGCTCGTGGAACTGTTTGATTCACTTTCCCAGTGAGTTGACATATGTGACTCTTCATCCTCTACCCTCTCCCCTTCTTCCTCTACCCTCTCCTCTTCTTCCTCTACCCTCTCCTCTTCTTCCTTTAACCTCTCATCTATCATCTCCCCTTCTTCCTCTACCCTTTCCTCTACCCTCTCCTCTTCTTCCTCTACCCTCTCATCTTCTAACTCTACCCTCTCCTCTTCTTCCTCTACCTTCTAACTCTACCCTCTCCTCTTCTTCCTCTACACTCTCGTCTACCTCCTCTTCTTCATCTACCCTCTCCTCGTCTTCCTCTATCTCTCATCTACCATCTCCTCTTCTTCCTCTGCCTTATTCTCTACCCTCTCCTCTTATTCCTCTACCTTCTCCTCTACCCTCTCCTCTTCTTCCTCTACCCTCTCCTCTTCTTCCTCTACCCTCTCCCCTTCTTCCTCTACCATCTTCTCTTCTTCCTCTACCTTCTCCGCTACCCTCTCCTCTTCTTCCTCTACCCTCTCCTCTTCTTCCTCTACCCTCTCCCCTTCTTCCTCTACCATCTCCTCTTCTTCCTCTACCTTATCCTCTACCCTCTCCTCTTATTCCTCTACCTTCTCCTCTACCCTCTCCTCTTCTTCCTCCACCCTCTCCTCTTCTTCCTCTACCCTCTCCCCTTCTTCCTCTACCTTCTCCTCTTCTTCCTCTACCTTATCCTCTACCCTCTCCTCTTATGCCTCTACCTTCTCCTCTACCCTCTCCTCTTCTTCCTCTACCCTCTCCTCTTCTTCCTCTACCCTCTCATCTTCTTCCTCTACACTCTCGTCTACCTTCTCCTCTTCTTCCTCTACCCTCTCCTATTCTTCCTCTACCCTATTCTTCCTCTACCCTCTCCTCTTCCTGCTCTACCCTCTCCTCTTCTTCCTCTAACTTATCTTCTACCCTCACCTCTTCTTCCTCTACCTTCTCCTCTACCCTCTCCTCTTCTTCCTCTACCCTCTCCTCTTCTTCCTCTACCCTCTCCCCTTCTTCCTCTACCTTCTCCTCTTCTTCCTCTACCTTATCCTCTACCCTCTCCTCTTATTCCTCTACCTTCTCCTCTACCCTATCCTCTTCTTCCTCTACCCTCTCATCTTCTAACTCTACCCTCTCTTCTTCTTCCTCTACCTTCTAACTCTACCCTCTCCTCTTCTTCCTCTACACTCTTGTCTACCTCCTCTTCTTCATCTACCCTCTCCTCTTCTTCCTCTATCCTCTCCTCTACCATCACCTCTTCTTCCTCTGCCTTATCCTCTACCCTCTCCTCTTATTCCTCTACCTTCTCCTCTACCCTCTCCTCTTCCTCCTCTACCCTCTCCCCTTCTTCCTCTATGTTACGCACGCCTCTATGAAGAGGGAACGCAACACCCTGCTACAACTAAACTCTCTGTGAAGCGAAAAAGGTATGGACTGTAGGTGCGAGTAAAAATGACAACAAGCAGAATGTGGTACCGTTTACAAGGACTTTAATTCCTTTACACGGTAATATGGGGAGAAGGGGCTGTATGGAACCAAAGCAAAGAAAGTCAATCTCAAAACCTCCCCCTCTCCTATCTTACCTGCCTACCCACTACTTACCTAATTTAGCACCACCTGGTGCCCTAACCAAAATACAGGGGGTGGTCCGCCCAGGTCTTACCTAGTGTGCCTAGACAGCGAATATGCTACGGGTATATGTATGCCCGCGGGCCTCTTGCCTAAGCACTCCCAAGGTGCCTTCCCCTTCTCCCCCTGGGAACAAATGAAACAGAATATTAAACCATTTTCAAACAAACTAACAAACGACATCAAATAAGCTCTATCTGAGCAACAAACTCACAAAATATACAAACTCTCAGCAAAATCAACCTCTATCAAAATCTCTATCAAAATCTCTGCAAATCTACCTCCAGCAAATCTCTCTACAAAAAGATCTCTCTCCTGAACAGAACACTGGCATTTATATATCTTCAGATGGATTGGGTAATTGGAGACAGCCGTCTTGACGAGGGGGCGGAGTCAGCTCTCCAATTAGCCATGGAGTCGACCAATCAGCTGCTTGAGGGATTTCCGGAAGCCATTTCCTGAAATAAACACATGCACAAACACAAACTACAACACATAAACTGGGGAACGTAACACGCCCACCACAAAAATTGCAAACCTAGGCCAACAGCCTTTTTGTCATAATGCAACTTCATGCGTTTTTGAGACGAGGAGAGAGACTTTTGGGCTAACGCACATGCGGCGTGCAGTCTCTCCCGCATTTTACTGACATAATCCAACACATTTTTAGGGGCGCTACTGGGTGTAGGAGATAAGATATGCTCCTTCAAAACTTTCAGCAGACCCCGTGGGGTGTGTCCAAACACAAGGTCAGCAGGGCTGAACCCTAAGGACTCTTGTATCGTTTCCCTTATAGCAAATAGGACAAAGGGCACCCCCTCATCCCAATCAGTACTGGTATCCATACAATACTTGCGTAGCATTGCCTTCAGTGTCTGATGCCAGCGTTCTAGAGCCCCTTGACTCTCTGGATGATACGGACTGGAGACCTGATGGGAAATACACAATGTCTTTAACACATTTGAAAACAGTTTAGACATGAAGTTGGATCCCTGATCAGTTTGGATTACTTTAGGGAGTCAAACGTGAGAAGAACTTCACCAGTGCCTTCACCACAGTCTTAGCCATTATAGTACGGAGAGGAATAGCCTCTGGGTATCGAGTAGCACTGCACATTATTGTTAGTAGGAACTGGTTACCTGACCTGGTTTTTCGGCAATGGACCTACACAATCAATTATCACTCTTTCAAACGGTTCCCCCACCACAGGAATCGGGCAGAGTGGCGCTCGTGGAACTGTTTGATTCACTTTCCCAGTGAGTTGACATATGTGACTCTTCATCCTCTACCCTCTCCCCTTCTTCCTCTACCCTCTCCTCTTCTTCCTCTACCCTCTCCTCTTCTTCCTTTAACCTCTCATCTATCATCTCCCCTTCTTCCTCTACCCTTTCCTCTACCCTCTCCTCTTCTTCCTCTACCCTCTCATCTTCTAACTCTACCCTCTCCTCTTCTTCCTCTACCTTCTAACTCTACCCTCTCTCCTCTTCTTCCTCTACACTCTCGTCTACCTCCTCTTCTTCATCTACCCTCTCCTCGTCTTCCTCTATCTCTCATCTACCATCTCCTCTTCTTCCTCTGCCTTATCCTCTACCCTCTCCTCTTATTCCTCTACCTTCTCCTCTACCCTCTCCTCTTCTTCCTCTACCCTCTCCTCTTCTTCCTCTACCCTCTCCCCTTCTTCCTCTACCATCTTCTCTTCTTCCTCTACCTTCTCCGCTACCCTCTCCTCTTCTTCCTCTACCCTCTCCTCTTCTTCCTCTACCCTCTCCCCTTCTTCCTCTACCATCTCCTCTTCTTCCTCTACCTTATCCTCTACCCTCTCCTCTTATTCCTCTACCTTCTCCTCTACCCTCTCCTCTTCTTCCTCTACCCTCTCCTCTTCTTCCTCTACCCTCTCCCCTTCTTCCTCTACCTTCTCCTCTTCTTCCTCTACCTTATCCTCTACCCTCTCCTCTTATGCCTCTACCTTCTCCTCTACCCTCTCCTCTTCTTCCTCTACCCTCTCCTCTTCTTCCTCTACCCTCTCATCTTCTTCCTCTACACTCTCGTCTACCTTCTCCTCTTCTTCCTCTACCCTCTCCTATTCTTCCTCTACCCTATTCTTCCTCTACCCTCTCCTCTTCCTGCTCTACCCTCTCCTCTTCTTCCTCTAACTTATCTTCTACCCTCACCTCTTCTTCCTCTACCTTCTCCTCTACCCTCTCCTCTTCTTCCTCTACCCTCTCCTCTTCTTCCTCTACCCTCTCCCCTTCTTCCTCTACCTTCTCCTCTTCTTCCTCTACCTTATCCTCTACCCTCTCCTCTTATGCCTCTACCCTCTCCTCTTCTTCCTCTACCCTCTCATCTTCTTCCTCTACACTCTCATCTACCTTCTCCTCTTCTTCCTCTACCCTCTCCTATTCTTCCTCTACCCTATTCTTCCTCTACCCTCTCCTCTTCTTGCTCTACCCTCTCCTCTTCTTCCTCTAACTTATCTTCTACCCTCACCTCTTCTTCCTCTACCTTCTCCTCTACCCTCTCCTCTTCTTCCTCTACCCTCTCCTCTTCTTCCTCTACCCTCTCCTCTACCCTCTCCTCTTCTTCCTCTCCCCCCTCCTCTGGTTCCTCTACCCTCGCCTCTTCTTCCTCTACCCTCGCCTCTACCTTCTCCTCTTCTTCCTCTAACCTCTACTCTACCCTCTCCTCTTCTTCCTCTACCCTCTCCTCTTCTTCCTCTAACTTATCTTCTACCCTCTCCTCTCCTTCCTCTACCTTCTCCTCTACCCTCTCCTCTTCTTCCTCTACCCTCTCCTATTCTTCCTCTACCCTCTTCTTCCTCTACCCTCTCCTCTTCTTCCTCTACCCTCTCTCTTCTTCCTCTACCCTCTCCTCTTCTTCCTCTACCCTCTCCTCTTCTTCCTCTACCCTGTCCTCGTCTTCCTCTACCTTATCCTTCTACCCTCTCTCTTCTTTCTCCACCCTCTCCCCTTCTTCCTATACCCTCTCCTGTTCTTCCTCTACCCTCTCCTCTTCTTCCTATACCCTCTCCCCTTCTTCCTCTACCGTCTCCCCTTCTTCCTCTACCCTCTCCTCTTCTTCCTCTACCCTCTCCTCTTCTTCCTTTAACCTCTCATCTATCATCTCCCCTTCTTCCTCTACCCGTTCCTCTACCCTCTCCTCTTCTTCCTCTACCCTCTCATCTTCTAACTCTACCCTCTCCTCTTCTTCCTCTACCTTCTAACTCTACCCTCTCCTCTTCTTCCTCTACACTCTCGTCTACCTCCTCTTCTTCATCTACCCTCTCCTCTTCTTCCTCTATCTCTCATCTACCATAACCTCTTCTTCCTCTGCCTTATTCTCTACCCTCTCCTCTTATTCCTCTACCTTCTCCTCTACCCTCTCCTCTTCTTCCTCTACCCTCTCCTCTTCTTCCTCTACCCTCTCCCCTTCTTCCTCTACCATCTTCTCTTCTTCCTCTACCTTCTCCGCTACCCTCTCCTCTTCTTCCTCTACCCTCTCCTCTTCTTCCTCTACCCTCTCCCCGTCTTCCTCTACCATCTCCTCTTCTTCCTCTACCTTATCCTCTACCCTCTCCTCTTATTCCTCTACCTTCTCCTCTACCCTCTCCTCTTCTTCCTCTACCCTCTCCTCTTCTTCCTCTACCCTCTCCCCTTCTTCCTCTACCTTCTCCTCTTCTTCCTCTACCTTATCCTCTACCCTCTCCTCTTATGCCTCTACCTTCTCCTCTACCCTCTCCTCTTCTTCCTCTACCCTCTCCTCTTCTTCCTCTACCCTCTCATCTTCTTCCTCTACACTCTCGTCTACCTTCTCCTCTTCTTCCTCTACCCTCTCCTATTCTTCCTCTACCCTATTCTTCCTCTACCCTCTCCTCTTCTTGCTCTACCCTCTCCTCTTCTTCCTCTAACTTATCTTCTACCCTCACCTCTTCTTCCTCTACCTTCTCCTTTACCCTCTCCTCTTCTTCCTCTACCCTCTCCTCTTCTTCCTCTACCCTCTCCCCTTCTTCCTCTACCTTCTCCTCTTCTTCCTCTACCTTATCCTCTACCCTCTCCTCCTATGCCTCTACCCTCTCCTCTTCTTCCTCTACCCTCTCATCTTCTTCCTCTACACTCTCGTCTACCTTCTCCTCTTCTTCCTCTACCCTCTCCTATTCTTCCTCTACCCTATTCTTCCTCTACCCTCTCCTCTTCTTGCTCTACCCTCTCCTCTTCTTCCTCTACCTTCTCCTCTACCCTCTCCTCTTCTTCCTCTACCCTCTCCTCTTCTTCCTCTACCCTCTCCTCTACCCTCTCCTCTTCTTCCTCTCCCCCTCCTCTGGTTCCTCTACCCTCTCCTCTTCTTCCTCTACCCTCGCCTCTACCTTCTCCTCTTCTTCCTCTAACCTCTACTCTACCCTCTCCTCTTCTTCCTCTACCTTCTTCCTCTCCCCCCTCCTCTGGTTCCTCTACCCTCTCCTCTTCTTCCTCTACCCTCTCCTCTACCTTCTCCTCTTCTTCCTCTAACCTCTACTCTACCCTCTCCTATTCTTCCTCTACCCTCTTCTTCCTCCTCCCTCTCAAATCAAATCAAATCAAATCCAATTTATTTATATAGCCCTTCGTACATCAGCTGATATCTCAAAGTGCTGTACAGAAACCCAGCCTAAAACCCCAAACAGCAAGCAATGCAGGTGTAGAAGCACGGTGGCTAGGAAAAACTCCCTAGAAAGGCCAAAACCTAGGAAGAAACCTAGAGAGGAACCAGGCTATGTGGGGTGGCCAGTCCTCTTCTGGCTGTGCCGGGTGGAGATTATAACAGAACATGGCCAAGATGTTCAAATGTTCATAAATGACCAGCATGGTCAAATAATAATAAGGCAGAACAGTTGAAACTGGAGCAATAGCACAGTCAGGTGGAAGTTGAAACTGGAGCAGCAGCATGGCCAGGTGGACTGGGGACAGCAAGGAGTCATCATGTCAGGTAGTCCTGGGGCATGGTCCTAGGGCTCAGGTCAGTTGAAACTGGAACAGCAGCATGGCCAGGTGGACTGGGGACAGCAAGGAGTCATCGTGTCAGGTAGTCCTGGGGCATGGTCCTAGGGCTCAGGTCAGTTGAAACTGGAACAGCAGCATGGCCAGGTGGACTGGGGACAGCAAGGAGTCATCATGTCAGGTAGTCCTGGGGCATGGTCCTAGGGCTCAGGTCCTCCGAGAGAGAGAAAGAAAGAGAGAAGGAGAGAATTAGAGAACGCACACTTAGATTCACACAGGACACCGAATGGGACAGGAGAAGTACTCCAGATATAACAAACTGACCCCAGCCCCCCGACACATAAATTACTGCAGCATAAATACTGGAGGCTGAGACAGGAGGGGTCAGGAGACACTGTGGCCCCATCCGAGGACACCCCCGGACAGGGCCAAACAGGAAGGATATAACCCCACCCACTTTGCCAAAGCACAGCCCCCACACCACTAGAGGGATATCTTCAACCACCAACTTACCATCCTGAGACAAGGCTGAGTATAGCCCACAAAGATCTCCGCCGCTACACAACACAAGGGGGGGGGGGCGTCAACCTAGACAGGATGACCACAACAGTGAATCAACCCACTCAGGTGATGCACCCCCTCCAGGGACGGCATGAGAGAGCCCCAGTAAGCCAGTGACTCAGCCCCTGTAATAGGGTTAGAGGCAGAGAATCCCAGTGGAAAGAGGGGAACCGGCCAGTCAGAGACAGCAAGGGCGGTTCGTTGCTCCAGAGACTTTCCGTTCACCTTCCCACTCCTGGGCCAGACTACACTCAATCATGTGACCCACTGAAGAGATGATTCTTCAGGAAGACTTAAAGGTTGAGACCGAGTTTGCGTCTCTGACATGGGTAGGCAGACCATTGCATAAAAATGGAGCTCTATAGGAGAAAGCCCTGCCTCCAGCTGTTTGCTTAGAAATTCTAGGGACAATTAGGAGGCCTGCGTCTTGTGACCGTAGCGTACGTGTAGGTATGTACGGCAGGACCAAATCAGAGAGATAGGTAGGAGCAAGCCCATGTAATGCTTTGTAGGTTAGCAGTAAAACCTTGAAATCAGCCCTTGCTTTGACAGGAAGCCAGTGTAGAGAGGCTAGCACTGGAGTAATATGATCACATTTTGGGGTTCTAGTCAGGATTCTAGCAGCCGTATTTAGCACTAACTGAAGTTTATTTAGTGCTTTATCCGGGTAGCCGGAAAATAGAGCATTGCAGTAGTCTAACCTAGAAGTGACAAAAGCATGGATTCATTTTTCTGCATCATTTTTGGACAGAAAGTTTCTGATTTTTGCAATGTTACGTAGATGGAAAAAAGCTGTCCTCGAAATGGTCTTGATATGTTCTTCAAAAGAGAGATCAGGGTCCAGAGTAACGCCGAGGTCCTTCACAGTTTTATTTGAGACGACTGTACAACCATTAAGATTAATTGTCAGATTCAACAGAAGATCTCTTTGTTTCTTGGGACCTAGAACAAGCATCCTCTTCTTCCTCTACCCTCTCCTCTTCTTCCTCTACCCTCTCCTCTTCTTCCTCTACCCTCTCATCTTCTAACTCTACCCTCTCCTCTTCTTCCTCTACACTCTCGTCTACCTTCTCTTCTTCTTCCTCTAACCTCTAATCTACGCTCTCCTATTCTTCCTCTACCCTATTATTCCTCTACCATCTCCTCTTCTTCCTCTCCCCCCTCCTCTGGTTCCTCTACCATCTCCTCTTCTTCCTCTACCCTCTCCTCTACCTTCTCCTCTTCTTCCTCTAACCTCTACTCTACCCTCTCCTATTCTTCCTCTACCCTCTTCTTCCTCTACCCTCTCTTCTTCTTCCTCTACCCTCTCTCTTCTTTCTCCACCCTCTCCTCTTCTTCCTCTACCCTCTCCCCTTCTTCCTCTACCATCTCCTCTTCTTCCTCTACCATCTCCTCTTCTTCCTCTACACTCTCGTCTACCTTCTATTCTTCTTCCTCTACCCTCTCCTATTCTTCCTCTACCCTATTCTGCTCTACCCTCTCCTCTTATGCCTCTACCCTCTCCTCTTCATCCTCTACCCTCTCTTCTTTTCTCTACACTCTCATCTACTTCCTCTTCTTCCTCTACCCTCTCCTCTTTCTGCCTTCTTCCTCTACCCTCTCCTTCCTCTACCCTCTCCTCTTCTTCCTCTACCCTATTCTTCTTCCTTCCTCTCTTCCTCTACCTTGCTCTACCCTCTCCTCTTCTTCCTCTCCTACCATCTTCTACCCTCACCTCTCCTCTTCTTCCCCTACCTTCTCCTCTACCATCTCCTCTTCTTCCTCTACCCTCTCCTCTTCTTCCTCTAACCTCTACTCTACCCTCTCCTCTTCTTCCCTCTACCCTCTCCTCTTCTTCCTCTAACTTTCTTCTACCCTTCTTCCTCTACCTTCCTCTACCTTCTCCTCTTCCCTTCCTCCCTCTTCCTCTACTCTACCTCTCTCTCTTCTTCCTCTACCCTCTCCTCTTCTTCCTCTAACTCTATCTTCTACCTCTCCCCTCTCCTTCCTCTACCTTCTCCTCTACCCTCTCCTCCTCTTCCTCTACCCTCTCTTCCTCTACCCTCTCTCCTCTCTACCCTCTCTCTTCTTCCTCTACCCTCTCCTCTCTTCCTCTACTCCTCTCCCTCTCTTTCTTTCTCTCCCCTCTCCTCTTCTTCCTATACCCTCTCCTCTTCTTCCTCTACCCTCTCCCCTTCTCTCTTCCTCTACCCTCTCCTTTCTTCCTCTACCCTCTCTCTTCTTCCTCTACCCTCTCCTCTTCTTCCTATACCCTCTCCTCTTCTTCCTCTACCTTCTCCTTCTACCCTCTCTCTTCTTCCTCTACCCTCTCCCCTTCTTCCTCTACCCTCTCCTCTTCTTCCTCTACCCTCTCCCCTTCTTCCTCTACCGTCTCCCCTTCTTCCTCTACCCTCTCCTCTTCTTCCTCTACCCTCTCCTCTTCTTCCTCTAACCTCTCATCTACCATCTCCTCTTCTTCCCTCCCTATCTTAGCCTCTACCCTCTCCTCTTATTCCTCTACCTTCTCCTCTACCCTCTCCCTCTTCATCTTCCTCTACCCTTCTAACTCTACCCTCTCCTCTTCTTCCTCTACACTCTCTCCCCCTTCTTCCTCTACCCTCTCCTTCTTCCTCTATCTCTCATCTACCATAACCTCTTCTTCCTCTACCTTATTCTCTTCTTCCTCTCCTCTCTTATTCCTCTACCTTCTTCTACCCTCTTTCCCTCTAACCCTCTCATCTTCTTCTCCTCTCCTCTTCTTCCTCTACCTTCTCCTCCTACCCTCTCCTCTTCTTCCTCTACCATCTTCTCTCTTCCTCTACTCTCTTCATCTACCCTCTCCTCTTCTTCCTCTACCTCTATCCTCTACCCTCTTCTTCTTCCTCTACCTTCTCCTCTTCCCTCCTCTTCTTCCTCTACCCTCTCTCCTCTTCTTCTTCTTCCTCTACCCTCTCCTCTTCTTCCTCTACCCTCTCCTCTACTTTCTCCTCTTATTCCTCTACCTTCTCCTCTACCCTCTCCTCTTCTTCCTCTACCCTCTCCTCTTCTTCCTCTACCCTCTCCATCTTCTTCCTCTACCATCTCTCTTCTTCCTCTCCTCTTCTTCCTCTACCCTCTCCCTTCTATCTCTACCCTCTTCTTCTTCCTCTACCCTCCTCTTCTTGCTCTCTCCTCTTCTTCCTCTAACTTATCCTCTACCCTCTCCTCTTCTTCCTCTACCTTCTCCTCTCTTCCCTCTAATCTTCTTCCTCTACCCTCTCCTCTTCTTGCTCTACCCTCTCCCCTTCTTCCTCTACCTTCTCCTCTTCTTCCTCTACCTTCTACTCTACCCTCTCCTCCTTCCTCTACCTTTCTTCCTCTACCCTCTCCTCTTCTTCCTCTACCCTCTCTCTTCTTCATCTACCCTCTCCCTCTTCTTCCTCTACCTCTCCTCTACCTTCTTCTTCCTCTACCCTCTCTATTCTTCCTCTACCTTATCTTCCCTCTTCTTCCTTCTCTCTACCCTCTCCTCTTCTTCCTCTAACTCATATCTTCTACCCTCTCCTCTTCTTCCTCTACCCTCTTCTTCTTCCTCTACCCTCTCCTCTTCTTCCTCTACCCTCTCCTCTTCTTCCTCTACCCTCGCCTCTACCTTCTCCTCTTCTTCCTCTAACCTCTCTCTTCTTCCTCTCCTCTTCTTCCTCTACCTTCTTCCTCTCCCTCCTCTTCTTCCTCTACCCTCTCCTCTTCTTCCTCTACCCTCTCCTCTACCTTCTCCTCTTCTTCCTCTAACCTCTACTCTACCCTCTCCTCTTCTTCCTCTACCCTCTCCTCTTCCTTCCTCTCAAATCAAATCAAATCCAATCCAATTTATTTATATTCTTCCTCTACCCTCTCAGCTGATTCTCAAACTGCTCTGTCTAGCCTAAAACCCTCCTCAATGCAGGTCTAGAAGCACTGGCTTCTTCCTCTACCCTCTCCTCTTCTTCCTCTACCCTCTCCTCTTCTTCCTCTACCCTCTCCTCTACCTCTCCTCTTCTTCCTCTACCTTCTTCCTCTACCCTCTCCTCTTCTTCCTCTACCCTCTCCTCTCTTCTTCCTCTACCCTCTCCTTCTTCCTCTACCTTCTCCTCTTCTTCCTCTACCTTATCCTCTTTATCCTCCTACCCTCTACCCTCTCCTCTTCTTCCTCTCCCTCTCATCTTCTTCCTCTACCCTCTCCTCTTCTTCCTTCTCCTCTTCTTCCTCTACCCTCTCCTATTCTTCCTCTACCCTATTCTTCCTCTACCCTCTCCTCTTCTTGCTCTACCCTCTCCTCTTCTTCCTCTACCCTCTCCCCCTCTTCTTCCTCTACCCTCTTCTCTTCTTCCTCTACCTTCTCTACCCTCTCCTCTTCTTCCTCTACCCTCTCCTCTTCCTCTATCCTCTCCCCTCTTCCTCTACCATCTCCCCTCTTCCTCTTCTTCCTCTACACTCTCCCTCTTCTTCCTCTATTCTTCTCTTCCTCTACCCTCTTCCTCTACCCTCTCCTCTTCTTCCTCTACTCTCCTCTACCCTCTCCTCTTCTTCCTCTACCTTCTCCTCTACCCTCCTCTTCTTCCTCTACTCCTCTCCTCTTCCTCTACCCTCTCCTCTTCTTCCTCTACCCTCTCCTCTTCTTCCTCTACCCTCTCCTCTACTTCCTTCTTCCTCTACCCTCTCCTCTTCTTCCTAACCTTCCTCTACCCTCTCCTCTTCTTCCTCTACCTCTCTCTCTTCCTCTACCTCTCCTCTTCTTCCTCTACCTTCTCCTCTTCTTCCTCTCCCTTCTTCCTCTAACCTCTCCTCTTCTTCCTCTCCCCTTCTTCCTCTACCATCTCCTCTTCTTCCTCTACCCTCTCTTCTTCTTCCTCTACCCTCTCCTTCTTCCTCTACCTCTCCTCTTCTTCTTCTAATCTACCTCTCTCTTCTTCCTCTACCCTCTCCTCTTCTTCCTCTACCCTCTCCTCTTCTTCCTCTATCCTCTCCCCTACCATTCTCTATCCTCTACCTTCTCCTCTTCTTCCTCTACCCTCTCCTCTTCTTCCCCTAACCTCTAATCTACCTCTTCTTCTTCCTCTACCCTCTCCTCTTCTCCTCTACCCTCTCTCTTCTTCCTCTAACCTCTAGTCTACCCTCTCTATTCTTCCTCTACCCTTTCTTCCTCTACCCTCTCTCTTCTCTACCCTCTCCTCTTCTTCCTCTACCTCTAACCTCTCATCTACCTCTCCTCTTCTTCCTCTACCCTCTCCTCTACCTTCTCCTCTTCTTCCTCTACCTCTCTCTCCCTTTCTTCCTCTACCTTCTCCTCTACCCTCTCCTCTTCTTCCTCTACCCTCTCCTCTTCTTCCTCTATCCTCTCATCTACCATCTCCTCTTCTTCCTCTACCTTCTCCTCTACCCTCTCCTCTTCTTCCTCTACCCTCTCCTCTTCTTCCTCTACCTAATCTACCCTCCCTCTTCTTCCTCTACCTCTTCTTCCTCTACCCTCTCCTCTTCTTCCTCTACCCTCTCCCCTTCTTTCCTCCTCCTCTACCTCTCTTCTTCCTCTACCTCTTCCTCTACCCTCTCCTCTTCTTCCTCTACCCTCTCCTCTTCTTCCTCTATCCTTCTCCTCTACCATCTCCTCTTCTTCCTCTACCCTCTCCTCTTCTTCCTCTACCCTCTCCCCTTCTTCCTCTACCATCTCCTCTTCTTCCTCTCCTCTTCTTCCTCTACCCTCTCCTCTTCTTCCTCTACCCTCTCCTCTTCTTCCTCTAACCTCTAATCTACACTCTCCTATTCTTCCTCTACCCTATTCTTCCTCTACCCTCTCCTCTTCTTCCTCTCCTCCCTCTTCTTCCTCTTCTAACTCTACCATCTCCTCTTCTTCCTCTAACCTCTCATCTTCTTCCTCTACCTCTCCACTTCTTCCTCTACCATCTCTCCCTCTAACTTCCTCTACCCTCTCCTCTTCTTCCTCTACCCTCTTCTTCCTCTAACCTCTACCTTCTCTCTACCCTCTCCTCTTCTTCCTCTACCCTTTCCACTTCTTCCTCTACCCTCTCCTCTTCTTCCTCTCCTCTCTCTCTACCATCTCCTCTTCTTCCTCTTCTTCCTCTACCTTCTCCTCTTCTTCCTCTACCTTCTCTACCCTTCCTCTTCTTCCTCTCCCTCTTCTTCCTCTACCCTCTCTCTTCTTCCTCTACCCTCTCCTCTTCTTCCTCTACCCTCTCCTCTTCTTCCCTCTCCTCTTCTTCCTCTACTCTCCTCTACCTTCTCCTCTTCTTCCTCTACCTCTCCTCTTCTTCCTCTAACCTTCCTCTACCCTCTCTATTCTTCCTCTACCCTATTCTTCCTCTACCCTCTCCTCTTCTTCCTCTACCCTCTCCTCTTCTTCCTCTAACCTCTCATCTACCATCTCCTCTTCTTCCTCTACCCTCTCCTCTTCTTCCTCTACCCTCTCCTCTACCTTCTCCTCTTCTTCCTCTAACCTCTCTCTACCCTCTCCTATTCTTCCTCTAACCTCTCTCCTCTACCCTCTCCTCTTCTTCCTCTACCCTCTCTCTTCTTCTCCACCCTCTCCTCTTCTTCCTCTACCCTCTCTCCTCTTCTTCCTCTACCCTCTCCTCTTCTTCCTCTACCCTCTCCTCTTCTTCCTCTACCCTCTCCTCTTCTTCCTCTAACCTCCTCTACCCTCTCCTCTTCTTCCTCTACCTTCTCCTCTACCCTCTCCTCTTCTTCCTCTACCCTCTCCTCTTCTTCCTCTACCTTCTCCTCTACCCTCTCCTCTTCTTCCTCTCCCTCTCCCTCTTCTTCCTCTACCCTCTCCTCTTCTTCCTCTACCCTCTCCTCTACCTTCTCCTCTTCTTCCTCTAACCTCTACTCTACCCTCTCCTATTCTTCCTCTACCCTCTTCTTCCTCTACCCTCTCCTCTTCTTCCTCTACCCTCTCCTCTTCTTCCTCTTCTTCCTCTACCCTCTACTCTACCCTCTCCTCTTCTTCCTCTCCATCTCTTCCTCTACCCTCTCCTCTTCTTCCTCTACCCTCTCTTCTTCCTCTACCTTATCCTCTACCCTCTCTTTCTTCCTCTACCCTCTCTCTTCTTCCTCTACCCTCTCTTTCTTCTCTACCCTCTCCTCTTCTTCCTCTTCCCTACTCCTATTCTTCCTCTACCTCTCCTCTTCTTCCTCTACCCTCTCTCTCTTCCTCTACCCTCTCTCTTCTTCCTCTACCTCTCCTCTTCTTCCTCTACCCTCTCCACTTCTATCTCTACCTCTCCTCTTCTTCCTCTTTACATCTACATTTACTTCTTCCTTATCTACTTCTTCATCTACCTCTCCTCTTCTTCCTCTACCCTCTTTTTAAGGGGGGGTCTTCCTCTACCCTCTCCTCTTCTTCCTCTACCCTTTCCTCTACTCCTCTGGTCTTCTTCCTCTACCTCTCGTGAGGGAGTTTGTTCCACCATCCAGAGCCTTCAGTTTTGACTGGGCTCTCCTATTCTTCCTCAGTGGTAGGGAGGCTCTCCCAGGAGGTGGATGAATCTCTTCTTCCTGATCTACCTCTCCTACTGAGGTGCCGTTCCCCTCACTCTCCATAGGCAAGCACCATGGTCTTCTTCCTCTTCCTCTCCAGTCTTCTTCGGGGGTCCGTGAGAGGGCTTGGGAAGGTTGAACTCCTATTGCTTCTGGATGAGTTGTCTTTTTTAATGGCCTCTAGCCAACAGCCAGTCTCCTCTTCTTTTCCAACTCGCCTCTTCTCTGTGAGGCTCTCCTTCTTCTCCTCTCTTCCTCTACCCTCTCCTCTTCTTCCTCTGTTGTCTCTTCTTCCTCTACCTTCTCTCTAACCTCTCTCCTCTTCTTCTACTCTACCCTCTCCTCTTCTCTACCCTCTTCTTCCTCTACCCTCTCCTCTTCTTCCTCTACCCTCTTCCCCTCTCCTCTTCTTCCTCTACCCTCTCCTCTTCTTCCTCTACCCTCTCCTCTACCCTCCTCTTCTTCCTCTAACCTCTCTCTACCCTCTCCTATTCTTCCTCTACCTTCTCTCTACCCCTCCTCTCTTCTTCCTCTACCTCTCTTCCTCTACCCTCTCATCTTCTAACTCTACCCTCTCCTCTTCTTCCTCTACACTCTCGTCTACCTTCTCCTCTTCTTCCTCTACCCTCTCCTCTTCTTCCTAACCTCTAATCTACCCTCTCCTATTCTTCCTCTACCATATTCTTCCTCTACCCTCTCCTCTTCTTCCTCTACCCTCTCCTCTTCTTCCTCTAACTTATCCTCTACCGTCTCCTCTTCTTCCTCTACCTTCTCCTCTACCCTCTCCTCTTCTTCCTCTAACTTCTCCTCTACCCTCTCCTCTTCTTCCTCTACCTTCTCCTCTTCTTCCTCTCCCTCTTCTTCCTCTACCCTCTCCTCTTCTTCCTCTACCCTCTTCTTCTTCCTCTACCCTCTCCTCTTCTTCTCTACCCTCTCCTCTTCTTCCTCTACCCTCTCCTACTTCTTCTTCTCTACCCTCTCCTCTTCCTCTAACCTCTCTCCCTTCTTCCTCTACCTTCTTCCTCTACCCTCTCCTCTTCTTCCTTCTCTACCCTCTCCTATTCTTCCTCTACCATATTCTTCCTCTACCCTCTCCTCTTCTTCCTCTACCCTCTCCTCTTCCTCCTCTAATTATCCTCTACCGTCTCCTCTTCTTCCTCTACCTTCTCCTCTTCTTCCTCTAACCTCTACTCTACCCTCTCCTATTCTTCCTCTACCCTCTTCTTCCTCTACCCTCTCCTCTTCTTCCTCTACCCTCTCTCTTCTTCCTCTACCTTCTCCTCTACCCTCCTCTTCTCTTCTTCCTCTCCCCCTCCTCTTCTTCCTCTACCCTCTCCTCTTCTTCCTCTACCTCTCCTCTACCCTCTCCTCTTCTTCCTCTACCTCTCTCTACCCTCTCCTCTTCTTCCTCTACCCTCTCTCTTCCTCTACCTCTCCTCTTCTTCCTCTACCCTCTTCTTCCTCTTCTTCCTCTACCCTCTCTTCTTCCTCTACCATCTCCTCTTCTTCCTCTACCCTCTCCTCTTCTTCCTCTACCCTCTCATTCTTCCTCTACCCTCTCCTCTTCTTCCTCTACCCTCTTCCTCTACCCTCTCCTCTTCTTCCTCTACCCTCTTCTTCCTCTACCCTCTCCTATTCTTCCTCTACCCTCTCCTCTTCTTCCTCTACCCTCCTTCTCCTCTACCCTCTCCTCTTCTTCCTCTACCCTCTCCTCTTCTTCCTCTTCCTCCTCTAACCTCTATCTCTACCCTCTCCTCTTCTTCCTCTACCTCTTCCTCTACCCTCTCCTATTCTTCTCTACCCTCTTCTTCCTCTAACCTCTACCTCTCTACTCTACCCTCCTCTACCCTCTTCTTCTTCCTCTACCCTCTCCTCTTCTTCCTCTACCCTCTCCTCTTCTTCCTCTAACCTCTCCTCTAATTCTCCTCTTCTTCCTCTAACCTCTAATCTACCCTCTCCTCTTCTTCCTCTACCTTCTCCTCTACCCTCTCCTCTTCTTCCTCTACCCTCTCCCTTCTTCTTCTCTACCCTCCTCTTCTTCTACTCTACCCTCTCCTCTTCTTCCTCTACCCTCTCCTTCTTCCTTCTCCTCTTCTTCCTCTACCCTCTCTTCTCTCTTTCCTCTAACCTTCTCTCTACCCTCTCCTCTTCTTCCTCTACCCTCTCCCTCTTCTTCCTCTACCTCTCTCCTCTTCTTCTTCCCTCTCCAACCCTCTCTTCTTCCTCTACCCTCTCCTCTTCTTCCTCTACCCTCTTCTTCCTCTTCCCTCTCCTCTTCTTCTCTACCCTCTCTCTACCCTCTCCTCTTCTTCCTCTACCTTCTTTCTTCCTCTACCCTCTCCTCTTCTTCCTCTACCCTCTCCTCTTCTTCCTCTACTTCTCCTCTACCCTCTCCTCTTCTTCCTCTAACCTCTCTCTACCCTCTCCTCTTCTTCCTCTACCCTCTTCTTCTCTACCCTCTCCTCTTCTTCCTCTACCATCTCTCTTCTTCCTCTACCCTCTCTCTTCTTCCTCTACCCTCTCCTCTTCTTCCTCTACCCTCTCCTCTTCTTCCTCTACCTCTCCTTCTAACTCTACCCTCTCCTCTTCTTCCTCTAACTCTCCTCTACCCTCTCCTCTTCTTCCTCTACCTCTCTCCTCTTCTTCCTCTACCTTCTTCTTCCTCTTCCCTCTCCTCTTCTTCCTCTACCTCTCCTCTTCCTCTCTCTCTTCTTCCTCTACCCTCTCCTCTTCTTCCTCCTCTTCTACCCTCTCCTCTTCTTCCTCTACCCCTCTTCTTCTTCCTCTACCCTCTCCTCTTCTTCCTCTACCCTCTCCTCTTCTTCCTCTACCCTCCTCTTCTTCCTCTACCTTCTCCTCTACCCTCTCCCTCTCCTCTTCTTCCTCTACCCTCTCCTCTTCTTCCTCTACCTTCTCCTCTACCCTCTCCTCTTCTTCTCTACCCTCTCTCCTCTTCTTCCTCTCTTCCTCTACCCTCTCCTCTTCTTCCTCTACCCTCTCCTCTTCCCTCTCCTCTTCTTCCTCTAACCTCTTCTTCCTCTACCCTCTCCTCTTCTTCCTCTACCATCTCTCTTCTTCCTCTAACCTCTACCCTCTCCTCTTCTTCCTCTACCCTCTCCTCTTCTTCTCCCCTCTCCTCTTCTTCCTCTACCCTCTCTCTTCTAACTCTACCCTCTCCTCTTCTTCCTCTACCCTCTCTTCTCTACCTCTCCTCTTCTTCCTCTACCCTCTCCTCTTCTCTACCTCTCCCTTCTTCCTCTACCCTCTCCTCTTCTTCCTCTACCCTCTCCTCTTCTTCCTCTACCCTCCCTCTCTACCCTCTTCTTCTCCTCTACCTTCTCCTCTACCCTCTCCTCTTCTTCCTCTACCCTCTCCTCTTCTTCCTCTACCTCTAATCTACCCTCTCCTATTCTTCCTCTACCCTCTTCTTCCTCTACCCTCTCCTCTTCTTCCTCTACCTCTCTCCTCTACCCTCTCCTCTTCTTCCTCTACCTTTCTCTCTCTCTTCTTCCTCTACCCTCTCCTCTTCTTCCTCTACCTTCTCCTCTACCTCTTCTTCCTCCCCTCTCCCTTCTTCCCTCTCTTCTTCCTCTCTCTTCTCTCCCTCTCCCTTCTTCCTCTACCCTCTCCTCTTCTTCCTCTACCCTCTCCTCTTCTTCCTCTACCCTCTCTCTTCTTCCTCTAACTCCTCTTCCTCTACCCTCTCCTCTTCTTCCTCTACCTTCTCCTCTACCCTCTCCTCTTCTTCCTCTACCCTCTCCTCTTCTTCCTCTACCTTCTCCTCTACCCTCTCCTCTTCTTCCTCTCCCCTCTCCTCTTCTTCCTCTACCCTCTCTCTTCTTCCTCTACCCTCTCCTCTTCTTCTCTCCTCTAACTCTTCCTCTACCTCTCCTCTTCTTCCTCTACCTTCTCCTCTACCATCTCCTCTTCTTCCTCTCCTCTTCTTCCTCTACCTTCTCCTCTACCCTCTCCTCTTCTTCCTCTACCTCTCCTCTACCCTCTCCTCTTCTTCCTCTACCTCTCTCTCCTCTTCCTCTTCCTTCTCTCTACCCTCTCCTCTTCTTCCTCTACCCTTCCTCTTCTTCCTCTACCCTCTCCTCTTCTTCCTCTACCCTCTCCTCTACCTTCTCCTCTTCTTCCTCTAACCTCTACTCTACCCTCTCCTATTCTTCCTCTACCTTCTCCTCTACCCTCTCCTCTTCTTCCTCTACCCTCTCCTCTTCTTCCTCTACCCTCTCATCTCTACCTCTCCCTCTTCCTCTACTTCCTCTTCTTCCTCTACCCTCTCCTCTTCTTCCTCTACCCTCTCCTCTTCTTCCTCTACCCTCTCCTCTTCTTCCTCTACCTCTCCTCTTCTTCCTCTTCTTCCTCTCCTCTCCTCTTCCTCTACCCTCTCTCTTCTTCTATCTCTACCCTCTCCTCTTCTTCCTCTACCTCTCTTCTTCTTCCTCTCCTCTTCTTCCTCTACCCTCTCCTCTTCTTCCTCTACCCTCTCCTCTTCCTCTACCCTCTCCTCTTCTTCCTCTACCCTCTCCTCTTCTTCCTCTAACCTCTCTCTCTTCCCTCTCCTCTTCTTCCTCTACCTCTCCTCTTCTTCCTCTAACCTTATCCTCTACCCTCTCCTCTTCTTCCTCTACCTTCTCTCTACCCTCCTCTTCTTCCTCTACCCTCTCCTCTTCTTCCTCTAATTCTCCTCTACCCTCTCCTCTTCTTCCTCTAACCTCTCTCTACCCTCTCTATTCTTCCTCTAACCTCTTCTTCCTCTACCCTCTCCTCTTCTTCCTCTACCCTCTCTCTTCTTCCTCTACCCTCTCTCTTCTTCCTCTACCCTCTCCTCTTCTTCCTCTAACCTTCTTCCTCTACCCTCCCTCTTCTTCCTCTAACTTCCCTCTACCCTCTCCTCTTCTTCCTCTACCCTCTCCTCTTCTTCCTCTACCTTCTCCTCTACCCTCTCCTCTTCTTCCTCTACCTTCTCTCTACCCTCTCCTCTTCTTCCTCTACCCTCTCCTTTCTTCCTCTACCCTCTCCTCTTCTTCCTCTACCCTCTCCTCTTCTTCCTCTACCCTCTCTCTTCTTCCTCTCCTCTTCTTCCTCTCCTCTCCTCTTCTTCCTCTACCCTCTCCTCTTCTTCTCTACCATCTCTCTCTTCTTCCTCTAACCTCTACTCTACCCTCTCTATTCTTCTACCCTCTTCTTCTTCCTCTACCCTCTTCTTCCTCTACCCTCTCCTCTTCTTCCTCTACCCTCTCCTCTTCCTCTACCCTCTCCTCTTCTTCTCTACCCTCTCCTCTACCTTCTCTTCTTCTTCCTCTAACCTACTCTACTCTCTCTCTTCTTCCTCTCCTTCCTCTACCCTCCTCTTCTTCCTCTACCTCTCCTCTTCTTCCTCTACCCTCCTCTTCCTCTACCCTCTCCTCTTCTTCTCTACCCTCTCCTCTTCTTCCTCTACCTCTCTCCCTCTACCCTCTCCTCTTCTTCCTCTATCCTACCTCTTCTTCCTCTATTCTTCTTTCTTCCTCTAACCTTCTTCCTCTACCCTCTCCTCTTCTTCCTCTACCTCTCCTCTTCCTCTACCCTCTCTCTTCTTCCTCTACCTCTCTCTCTTCTTCCTCTCTTCTCTCCTCTTCTTCCTCTACCCTCTCCTTCTATCTCTCCATCCCCTCTTCTTCCTCTAACCTCTCTCTACCCTCTCCTATTCTTCCTCTACCCTCTTCTTCCTCTACCCTCTCCTCTTCTTCCTCTACCCTCTCCTCTTCTTCCTCTACCCTCTCCTCTTCTTCCTCTACCCTCTCCTCTTCTTCCTCTACCCTCTCCTCTACCTTCTCCTCTTCTTCCTCTAACCTCTACTCCTCTACCCTCTCCTCTTCTTCCTCTACCTTCTTCCTCTACCCTCTCCTCTTCTTCCTCTACCCTCTCCTCTTCTTCCTCTTCTTCCTCTACCCTCTCCTCCTCTTCCTCTCCCTCTCCTCTTCTCCTCTACCCTCCTCTTCTTCCTCTACCCTCTCCTCTTCTTCCTCTACCCTCTCCTCTTCTTACCTCTCCTCTTCTTCCTCTACCCTCTCCTCTTCTTCCTCTAACCTCTCATCTACCCTCTCCTATTCTTCCTCTACCCTTTCCTCTACCCTCTCCTCTTCTTCCTCTACCCTCTCCTCTTCTTCCTCTACCCTCTCTCTCTTCCTCTCCCTCCTTTCTTCCTCTACCCTCTCCTCTTCTTCCTCTACCTTATCTCTCTTCTTCTCTCCCTTCTTCCTCTTCTCTCCACCCTCTCCTCTTCTTCCTCTACCCTCTCCTCTTCTCTACCCTCTCCTCTTCTTCTCTACCCTCTCCTCTACCTCTACCCTCTCTCTTCTACTCTACCCTCTCTCTTCTTCCTCTACCTCTCCTCTTCTTCCTCTACCTCTCTCTTCTTCTCTACCCTCTCCTCTTCTTCCTCTAACCTCTCTTCTTCCTCTCCTCTTCTACTCTACCCTCTCCTTCTTCCTCTTCTTCTCCTCTACCCTCTCCTCTTCTTCCTCTACCCTCTCTCTTCTTCCTCTACCTCTCCTCTTCTTCCTCTACCTCTCCTCTACCTCTCCTCTTCTTCCTCTAACCTCTACTCTACTCTCCTCTTCTTCCTCTACCTTCTCCTCTTCTCCTCTTCTTCCTCTACCCTCTCCTCTTCTTCCTCTACCCTCTCTCATCTTCTAACTCTACCCTCTCCTCTTCTTCCTCTAACTTCCTCTACCCTCTCCTCTTCTTCCTCTACCCTCCTCTTCTTCCTCTACCCTCTCCTCTTCTTCCTCTAACCTCTCTCTAATATCTCCTCTTCTTCCTCTACCTTTCTCCTCTACCCTCTCCTCTTCTTCCTCTACCCTCTCTCTTCTTCCTCTACCTTCTCTCTCTCTCCTCTTCTTCCTCTACCTCTCTCTACCCTCTCTTCTTCTCTACCCTCTTCCTCTACCCTCTCCTCTTCTTCCTCTACCTCTTCTTCTCTACCCTCTCCTCTTCTTCCTCTACCCTCTCCTCTTCTTCCTCTACCCTCTCCTCTTCTTCCTCTACCCTCTCTCTTCTAACTCTACCCTCTCCTCTTCTTCCTCTAACCTCTTCTTCTCTACCCTCTCCTCTTCTTCCTCTACCCTCTCCTCTTCTTCCTCTCCTCTTCTTCCTCTACCCTCTCCTCTTCTTCCTCTACCTTCTCTCTACCTTCTCCTCTTCTTCTCTACCCTCTCCTCTTCTTCCTCTACCTCTCTCTTCCTCTCTACTACCTCTCCTCTTCTTCCTCTACCCTCTCCTCTTCTTCCTCTACCCTCTCCTCTTCTTCCTCTACTTATCCTCTCTTCTTCTCTACCCTCTCCTCTTCTTCCTCTACCCTCTCCTCTTCTTCCTCTACCTCTCCTCTACCCTCTCCTCTTCTTCCTCTACCTTCTCCTCTACCCTCTCCTCTTCTTCCTCTACCCTCTCCTCTTCTTCCTCTACCTTCTCCTCTACCCTCTCCTCTTCTTCCTCTAACCTCTTCTCTTCCTCTACCCTCTCCTCTTCTTCCTCTACCTCCCTCTCTTTCTCCACCCTCTCCTCTTCTTCCTCTACCCTCTCCTCTTCTTCCTCTACCCTCTCCTCTTCTTCTCTCCTCTACTCTCTACCTCTCCTCTTCTTCCTCTACCCTCTCTTCCTCCTCTACCCTCTCCTCTTCTTCCTCTACCTCTTCTTCTTCCTCTCCCCTTCTTCCTCTAACTTCTCTTCTTCCTCTCTACCTTCCTCTACCCTCTCTTTCTTCTACTCCCCTCTCCTCTTCTTCTTCTTCCCCTACCCTCTCCTCTTCTTCCTCTACCCTTCTTCCTCTTCTCTTCTCTCTTCCTCTCTCCTCTCTCCCTTCCTCTTCTTCTCTACCCTCTCCTCTACCCTCTCCTCTTCTTCTCTACCCTCTCCTCTTCTTCCTCTAACCTTCCTCTACCCTCTCCTCTTCTTCCTCTACCCTCTCCTCTTCCTCTACCCTCTCCTCTTCTTCCTCTACCCTCTCCTCTTCTTCCTCTACCATCTCATCTTCTCTCCCTTCTTCCTCTTCTTCCCCTCTCCTCTTCTTCCTCTACTCTCTCTCCCTCTCCTCTTCCTCTACCCTCTTCCTCTACCCTCTCCTCTTCTTCCTCTAACTCTACTCCTCCTCTTCTTCTCTCCTTCTTCCTCTACCCTCTCCTCTTCTTCCTCTACCTTCTCCTCCTCTTCTTCTTCCTCTACCCTCTCCTCTTCTTCCTCTACCTTCTTCCTCTACCCTCTCCTCTTCTTCCTCTACCCTCTCTCTTCTTCCTCTACCCTCTCCTCTTCTTCCTCTTCTTCCTCTACCTCTTCTTCCTCTACCTCTCTCCTCTTCTTCCTCTACCCTCTCATCTTCTCTAACTCTACCCTTCTCTCCTCTTCTTCCTCTACCCTCTCCTCCTTCTCCTCTTCTTCCTACCCTCTCTTTCTTCTAACACTATTCTTCCTCTCTCCTCTTCTTCCTCTACCTCCTTCTCCTCTTCTTCCTCTACCCTCTCCTCTTCTTCCTAACCTCTAATCTACCCTCTCCTATTCTTCCTCTCCTATTCTTCCTCTACCCTCTCCTCTTCTTCCTCTACCCTCTCCTCTTCTTCCTCTAACTTCTCCTCCCGTCTCCTCTTCTTCCTCTACCTTCTCCTCTACCCTCTCTCTCCTTCCTCTTCCTCTACCCTCTCCTCTACCTTCTCCTCTACCCTCTCCTCTTCTTCCTCTACCCTCTTCTTCTTCTTCTCTCCTCTACCCTCTACCTCTTCTCTCCTCTTCTTCCTCTACCCTCTCCTCTTCTTCCTCTACCTTCTCCTCTACCTCTCCTCTTCTTCCTCTACCCTCTCTTTCTCCACCCTCTCCTATTCTTCCTCTACCCTCTCCTCTTCTTCCTCTACCCTCTCTCTTCTTCCTCTACCCTCTCATCTTCTAACTCTCCCTCTCCTCTTCTTCCTCTTCTTCCTACCTTCTCCTCTTCTTCCACTACCCTCTCCTTTCTTCCTCTACCTATTCTTCCTCTACCCTCTCCTCTTCTTCCTCTACCTCTCCTCTTCTTCCTCTAACTTCTCCTCTCCGTCTCCTCTTCTTCCTACCTTCTCCTCTACCCTCTCCTCTTCTTCCTCTACCCTCTCCTCTTCTTCCTCCTCTCTACCCTCTCCTCTTCTTCCTCTACCCTATTATTCTCCTCTACCCTCTCCTTCTTCTCTCCTCTTCCTCTTCTTCCTCTAACTCTTCTCCTCTACCCTCTCCTCTTCTTCCTCTACCTTCTCCTCTACCCTCTCCTCTTCTTCCTCTACCCTCTCCTCTTCTTCCTCTACCCTCTCCTCTACCCTCTCCTCTTCTTCCTCTAACCTCTACTCTTCTCTCCTATTCTTCCTCAACCCTCTTCTTCCTCTACCCTCTCCTCTTCTTCCCTCTCCTTTCTTCCTCTTCTTCCTATTCTTCCTCTCCCTCTTCTTCCTCTACTTATCCTCTACCCTCTCTCTTCTTCCTCTACCTTCTCTCTCCCTCTTCTCTTCTTCCTCTACCCTCTCCACTCTTCCTCTACTTCTCCTCTACCCTCTCCTCTTCTTCTCTCTCCCTTCCTCTTCTCTCCTCTATTCCCTCCCTCTCCTCTTCTTCCTCTACCCTCTCCTCTTCTTCCTCTACCCTCTCCTCTTCTCTACCTCTCCTCTTCTTCTCTACCTCTCTCTTCTTCTCTCACTCTCCTCTTCTTCCTCTACCTCTCTCTTCTTCTCTACCCTCTCCTCTTCTTCCTCTAACCCTACTCCCTCTCTATTCTACTCTACCTCTTTTTCCTCTACCCTCTCCTCTTCTCCTCTACCCTCTCCTCTTCTTCCTCTACACTTTCCACTTCTTCTCTACCCTCTCCTCTTCTTCCTCTACCCTCTCCTCTACCTTCTCCTCTTCTTCCTCTAACCTCTACTCTACCTCTCCTATTGTTCCTCTACCTTCTCCTCTACCCTCCTTCTTCTTCCTCTACCCTCTCCTCTTCTTCCTCTAACCTCTCTCTCTACCCTCTCCTATTCTTCTCTACCCTCTTCTTCCTCTACCCTCTCCTATTCTTCCTCTACCTCTCCTCTTCTTCCTCTACCCTCTCCTCTTCTTCCTCTAACCTCTCCTCTTCTATCTCTACCTTCTTCCTCTTCTTTCCTCTACCCTCTCCTCTTCTTCCTCTACCCTCTCCTCTTCTTCCTCTCTACCCTCTCATCTTCTAACTCTACCCTCCCTCTTCTTCCTCTTCCCACTCCTCTTCTTCCTCTACCCTCTCCTCTTCTTGCTCTACCCTCTCCTCTTCTTCCTCCACCCTCTCCTCTTCTTCTCTACCCTCTCCTCTTCTTCCTCTAACCTCTCATCTAATATCTCCCCTTCTTCCTCTACCCTCTTCTTCTACCTCTCCTCTTCTTCCTCTACCCTCTCCTCTTCTTCCTCTACCCTCTCATCTTCTTCTACCCTCTCCTCTCTCTTCCTCTACCCTCTCCTCTTTCTTCCTCTACCCTCTCCTCTTCTTCCTCTACCCTCTCCTCTTCTTCCTCTACCCTCTCCTCTTCTTCCTCTACCCTCTCCTCTTCTTCCTCTACCCTCTCCTCTTCCTCCTCCTCTTCTTCCTCTACCCTCTCCTCTTCTTCCTCTACCCTCTCCTCTTCTTCCTCCATCTCTTCTTCTTCTACCCTCTCCTCTTCTTCCTCTACCCTCTCCACTTCTACCTCTACCATCTCCTCTTCTTCCTCTAACCTCTACTCTACCCTCTCCTATTCTTCCTCTACCCTCTTCTTCCTCTACCCTCTCCTTCTCCTCTACCCTCTCCTCTTCTTCCTCTACCCTCTCTACTTCTTCCTCTACCCTCTCCTCTTCTTCCTCTACCTCTCCTCTCCTTCTTCTTCCTCTAACCTCTTCCTCTACCCTCTCCTCTTCTTCCTCTACCTTCTCCTCTACCCTCTCCTCTTCTTCCTCTACCTCTCTCTTCTTCCTCTACCCTCTCATCTTCTAACTCTACCCTCTCCTCTTCTTCCTCTACACCTCTCTCTTCTCTCTCCCTCTCCTCTTCTTCCTCTACCCTCTCCTCTTCTTCCTCCTTATCCTCCCTCTCCTCTTCTTCCTCTACCTTCTCCTCCTCTCCTTTCTTCCTCTACCCTCTCCTCTTCTTCCTCTACCCTCTCCTCTTCTTTCTTCCTCTACCCTCTACTCTTCTCCTCTTCTTCCTCTTCCCTCTCCTTCTCTTCTACCTCTCCTCTTCTTCCTCTTCCTTCCTCTACCCTCTCCTCTTCTTCCTCTACCCTCTCCCTCTCTTCTTCCTCTACCCCTCTCATCTTCTAACCTCTCTCTCTTCTTCCTCTACCCTCTCCTCTTCTTCCTCTACCCTCTCCTCTTCTTCCTCTAACTCTCTTCTTCCTCTACCCTCTCCTCTTCTTCCTCTCTCCTCTTCTTCCTCTACCCTCTCCTCTTCTTCCTCTACCCTCTCCTCTTCTTCCTCTACCCTCTCCTCTTCTTCCTCTACCCTCTCTCTTCTTCCTCTACCATCTCCTCTTCTTCCTCTCCTCTTCTTCCTCTACCCTCTCCACTTCTATCTCTACCATCTCCTCTTCTTCCTCTAACCTCTACTCTACCCTCTCCTATTCTACTCTACCCTCTTCTTCCTCTACCCTCTACCTTCTCCTCTACCCTCTCCTCTTCTTCCTCTACCCTTTCCACTTCTTCCGCTACCCTCTCCTCTTCTTCCTCTACCCTCTCCTCTACCTTCTCCTCTTCTTCCTCTAACCTCTACTCTACCCTCTCCTATTCTTCCTCTACCTTCTCCTCTACCCTCTCTCTTCTTCCTCTACCCTCTCCTCTTCTTCCTCTACCCTCTCATCTTCTAACTCTACCCTCTCCTCTTCTTCCTCTACACTCTCGTCTACTCTCTCTTCTTCCTCTCTATTCTTCCTCTACCCTCTCCTCTTCTTCCTCTAACTTTCTCCTCCTCTACTCTCTCTTCCTCTTCCCCTCTCCTCTTCTTCCTCTACCCTCTCCTCTTCTTCTTCCTCTACCCTCTCCTCTTCTTCTTCCTCCTCTCCCTCTTCTTCTTCTCTACCTCTCCTCTTCTTCCTCTTCTTCCTCCTCTCCCTCTTCTTCCTCTACCTTCTCCTCTTCTTCCTCTAACCTCTCTCTACCCTCTCCTCTTCTTCCTCTCCTTCTTCCTCTACCCTCTCCTCTTCTTCCTCTACCCTCTCCTCTTCTTCCTCTCCTCTACTCCTCTCATCTTCTCTACCTCTTCTTCCTCTACCCTCTCCTCTTCTTCCTCTCCCTCCTCTTCTTCCTCTACCCTCTCCTCTTCTTCCTCTACCTCTCATCTTCTAACTCTCCCTTCTTCCTCTACCCTTCCTCTACCCTCTCCTCTTCTTCCTCTACCCTCTCCTCTTCTTCCTCTACCCTCTCCTCTTCTTCCTCTACCTTCTCCTCTACCCTCTCCTCTTCTTCCTCTAACCTCTCTCTACCCTCTCCTATTCTTCCTCCCCTCTTCTTCCTCTACCCTCTCCTCTTCTTCCTCTACCATCTCTCTTCTTCTTCTCTTCCTCTACTTCTCCTCTACCCTCTCCTCTTCTTCCTCTACCCTCTCCTCTTCTTCCTCTACCCTCCTCTACCCTCTTCTTCTTCCTCTACCCTCCTCTTCTTCCTCTACCTCTCTTCTCTTCTCCTCCTTCTTCCTCTAACCTCTCCTCTACCCTCTCCTATTCTTCCTCTAACCCTCTCTCTACCCTCTTCTTCCTCTACCCTCTCCTCTCCCCTCTCTCCTCTTCTTCCTCTACACCTCTCCTCTTCTTCCTCTACCCTCTCCTATTCTTCCTCTACCCTCTCCTCTTCTTCCTCTACCCTCTCCTCTTCTTCCTCTAACTTATCCTCTACCCTCTCCTCTTCTTCCTCTACCTTCTCCTCTACCCTCTCCTCTTCTTCCTCTACCCTCTCCACTTCTTCCTCTACCTTCTCCTCTACCCTCTCCTCTTCTTCCTCTCCCCCCTCCTCTTCTTCCTCTTCCCTCTCCTCTTCTTCCTCTACCCTCTCCTCTACCTTCTCCTCTTCTTCCTCTAACCTCTCTCTACTCTCCTATTCTTACTCTCTCCTCTTCTTCCTCTACCCTCTCCTCTTCTTCCTCTACCTCTCTTCCTCTACCTTCTCCTCTTTCTTCCTCTACCCTCTCTACCCTCTCCTCCTTCCTCTACTTCTTCCTCTACCCTCTCCTCTTCTTCCTCTACCATCTCTCTTCTTTCTCCACCCTCTCCTCTTCTTCCTCTACCCTCTCCTCTTCTTCCTCTACCCTCTCCTCTTCTTCCTCTTCCCTCTCCGCTTCTTCCTCTACCCTCTCCTCTTCTTCCTCTACCCTCTCTCTTCTTTCTCTACCATCTCCTCTTCTTCCTCTCACTCTCCTCTTCTTCCTCTACCCTCTCCACTTCTATCTCTACCATCTCCTCTTCTTCCTCTAACCTCTACTCTACCCTCTCCTATTCTACTCTACCCTCTTCTTCCTCTACCCTCTACCTTCTCCTCTACCCTCTCCTCTTCTTCCTCTACCCTTTCCACTTCTTCCGCTACCCTCTCCTCTTCTTCCTCTACCCTCTCCTCTACCTTCTCCTCTTCTTCCTCTAACCTCTACTCTACCCTCTCCTATTGTTCCTCTACCTTCTCCTCTACCCTCTCTCTTCCCTCTACCCTCTCCTCTTCTTCCTCTAACCTCTCTCTACCCTCTCCTATTCTACCTCTACCCTCTTCTTCCTCTACCCTCTCCTATTCTTCCTCTCCCTCCTCTTCTTCCTCTACCCTCTCCTCTTCTTCCTCTAACCTCTCCTAATATCTCTTCCTCTAACCTTCTTCCTCTACCCTCTCCTCTTCTTCCTCTACCCTCTCTTCCTCTACTTCCTCCTCTCCTCTCTCTTCCTCTACCCTCTCCTCTTCTTCCTCTACCTCTCTCTTCTTCTCCCCTCTCCTCTTCTTCCTCTACCCTCTCCTCTTCTTCCTCTACCCTCTCTCCTCTTCTTCCTCTTCCCTCTCCTTTCTTCCTCTACCCTCTCCTCTTCTTCCTCTACCCTCTCTCTTCTTCCTCTACCCTCTCCTCTTCTTCCTCTACCCTCTCTTCTTCTTCCCTCTACCTTCTTCCTCTACTCTCCTCTTCTTCCTCTACCTCTCCTCTTCTTCCTCTCCTCTTCTTCCTCTACCCTCTCCTCTCTTCTCTCTCTTCTTCTCTCTACCCTCCCTCTTCTCTTCTTCCTCTACTCTCCTCTTCTTCTCTACCCTCTCCTCTACCTCTTTCCTCTACCTTCTCTCTACCTTCTTCTTCCTCTACCTCCCTCTTCTTCCTCTAACCTCTCTCTACCCTCTCCTCTTCTTCCTCTACTCTCTCTTCTTCCTCTACCCTCTCTCTTCTTCCTCTACCCTCTCCTCTTCTTCCTCTACCCTCTCCTCTTCTTCCTCTAACTCTCTCTACCCTCTCCTCTTCTTCCTCTACCTTCTTCCTACCTCTCCTCTTCTTCCTCTACCCTCTCCTCTTCTTCCTCTACCCTCTCCTCTTCCTCTAACCTCTATCTCTTCCTCAACCCTCTCTTCTCTTCCTCTCCTCTACCCTCTCCTCTTCTTCCTCTACCCTCTCCTCTTCTTCCTCTACCCTCTCTTCTTCTCTACCCTCTCCTCTTCTTCCTCTACCCTCTCCTCTTCCCTATCTCTTCCTCTACCTCTAACTTATCCTCTACCCTCCCTCTTCCCTCTACTCTTCTCCTCTACCCTCTCCTTCTTCTTCCTCTACCCTCTCCTCTTCTTCCTCTACCTTCTCCTCTACCCTCTCCCTCTTCTTCCTCTACCCTCTCCTCTTCTTCCTCTACCCCTCCTCTTCTTCCTCTACCCTCTCCTCTTCTTCCTCTACCTCTCCTCTTCTTCCTCTCCCTACTCTCTCTCTCTTCCCTCCTCTTCTTCTCTCCTCTCCTACCCTCTCCTTCTAACTTCCCTCTCCTCTTCTACCCTCTCCTCTTCCTCTACCCTCTTCCTCTTCTCTCTCTTCTTCCTCTACCCTCTCCTTCTCTTCTTCCTCTACCCTTCTCCTCTACCCTCTCCTCTTCTTCCTCTACCCTCTCCTCTTCTTCTCTCCTCTCTCCTCTTCTTCTTCCTCTACCCTCTCCTCTTCTTCCTCTACCCTCTCCTTCTTGCTCCCTCTCCTCTTCCTCCACCCTCTCTTCTAACTCTACCCTCCTCACTTCTTCCTGTACCTCTCTCCTCTACCTTCTCCTCTCCTTCCTCTACCCTCTAATCCTCTTCCTCTAACCTCTACTAAACCCTCTCCTCTTCTTCCTCTACCCTCTCCTCTTCTTCCTTCACCCTCTCCTCTTCCTCCTCTACCCTCTCCGACACCCTCTCCTCTTCTTCCTCTACCCTCTCCTATTCTTCCTCTACCCTCTCCTCTTCTTCCTCTACCCTCTCCTCTTCTTCCTCTAACTTATCCTCTACCCTCTCCTCTTCTTCCTCTACCTTCTCCTCTACCCTCTCCTCTTCTTCCTCTACCCTCTCCACTTCTTCCTCTACCTTCTCCTCTACCCTCTCCTCTTCTTCCTCTCCCCCCTCCTCTTCTTCCTCTACCCTCTCCTCTTCTTCCTCTACCCTCTCCTCTACCTTCTCCTCTTCTTCCTCTAACCTCTTCTTCTCTACCCTCTCCTCTTCTTCCTCTACCCTCTCCTCTACCTTCTCCTCTTCTTCCTCTAACCTCTACTCTACCCTCTCCTATACTTCCTCTAACTTCTCCTCTACCCTCTCCTCTTCTTCCTCTACCTTCTCCTCTACCCTCTCATCTTCTAACTCTACCCTCTCCTCTTCTTCCTCTTCCCACCCTCTTCTTCCTCTACCCTCTCCTCTTCTTGCTCTACCCTCTCCTCTTCTTCCTCCACCCTCTCCTCTTCTTGCTCTACCCTCTCCTCTTCTTCCTCTAACCTCTCATCTAATATCTCCCTTCTTCCTCTACCCTTCTTCTACCCTCTCCTCTTCTTCCTCTACCCTCTCCTCTTCTCTTCTCTACCCTCTCATCTTCTAACTCTACCTCTCCTCTTCTTCCTCTTCCCTCTCCTCTTCTTCCTCTACCCTCTCCTCTTCTTGCTCTACCTCTCCTCTTCTTCCTCCACCCCTCTCTTCTAACTCTACCCTCCTCACTTCTTCCTCTACCTCTCCTCTACCTCTCCTCTTCTTCCTCTACCCTCTCCTCTTCTTCCTCTACCTTCTCCTCTACCCTCTCCTCTTCTTCCTCTCCCCTCTCCTCTTCTTCCTCTACCCTCTCCTCTTCTTCCTCTCTCCTCTACCCTCTCCTCTTCTTCCTCTAACCTCTACTCTACCCTCTCCTATTCTTCTCTACCCTCTTCTTCCTCTACCCTCTTCTCTCTCTCCCCCTCTCCCTCTTCCTCTACCCTCTCCTCTTCTTCCTCTACCCTCTCTCTACTTCTCCTATTCTTCCTCTCCCTCTTCTTCCTCTACCCTCTCCTCTTCTTCCTCTACCATCTCTCTTCTTTCTCCCCCTCTCCTCTTCTTCCTCTACCCTCTCCTCTTCTTCCTCTTCCCTACCCTCTTCTTCCTCTACCCTCTCCTCTTCTTCCTCTACCCTCTCTCTTCTTTCTCTACCATCTCCTCTTCTTCCTCTACCTCTCCTCTTCTTCCTCTACCCTCTCCACTCTATCTCTACCTCTCCTCTTCTTCCTCTAACCTCTACTCTACCCTCTCCTCTTCTTCTCTACCCTCTTCTTCCTCTACCCTCTCCTCTTCTTCCTCTACCCTCTCCTCTTCTTCCTCTACCCTTTCCTCTTCTTCCTCTACCCTCTCCTCTTCTTCCTCTACCCTCTCCTCTACCTTCTCCTCTTCTTCCTCTAACCTCTTCTAAACCCTCTCCTCTTCTTCCTCTACCCCCTCCTCTTCTTCCTTACCCTCTCCTCTTCTTCCTCTACCCTCTCCTCACCCTCTCCTCTTCTTCCTCTCTACCCTCTCCCTATTCTTCCTCTACCCTCTCCTCTTCTTCTCTCCTCTACCTCTTCTTCCTCTTCTTCTCCTCTTCTTCCTCTACCCTCTCCTCTTCTTCCTCTACCCTCTCCTCTTCTTGCCTTCTCCTCTTCTTCCTCTACCCTCTCCTCTTCTTCCTCTACCTTCTCCTCTCCCTCTCCTCTTCTTCCTCTCCCTCTCCTCTTCTTCCTCTACCCTCTCCTCTTCTTCCTCTACCCTCCTCTACCTCTCCTCTTCTTCCTCTACCCTCTCCTCTTCTTCCTCTCTATTCTTCTCTCCCCTTCTTCCTCTACCCTCTCCTCTTCTTCCTCTACCCTCTCCTCTACCTTCTCCTCTTCTTCCCTCTAACCTCTACTCTACCCTCTCTCTTCTTCCTCTACCTCTCTTCTTCTTCCTCTACCTCTCCTCTTCTTCCTCTACCCTCTCTCTCTTCTCTTCTCCTCTTCTTCCTCTACTCTCCTCTTCTTCCTCTACCCTCTCCTCTTCTTCCTCTTCCCCTCCGCTCCTCTTCCTCTACCCTCTCCTCTTCTTCCTCTACCCTCTCTCTTCTTTCTCTACCATCTCCTCTTCTTCCTCTTCTCTCCTCTTCTTCCTCTACCCTCTCCACTTCTTCTCTACCATCTCCTCTTCTTCCTCTAACCTCTACTCTACCCTCTCCTATTCTACTCTACCCTCTTCTTCCTCTACCCTCTACCTTCTCCTCTACCCTCTCTCTTCTTCCTCTACCCTTTCCTCTTCTTCCTCTACCCTCTCCTCTTCTTCCTCTACCCTCTCCTCTACCCTCTCCTCTTCTTCCTCTAACCTCTACTCTACCCTCTCCTATTCTTCCTCTACCTTCTCCTCTACCCTCCCTTCTTCTTCCTCTACCCTCTCCTCTTCTTCCTCTAACCTCTACTCTACCCTCTCCTATTCTACTCTACCCTCTTCTTCCTCTACCCTCTCCTCTTCTTGCTCTACCCTCTCCTCTTCTTCCTCCACCCCCTCTCTTCTAACTCTACCCTCCTCACTTCTTCCTGTACCCTCTCCTCTACCTTCTCCTCTCCTTCCTCTACCCTCTAATCCTCTTCCTCTAACCTCTACTAAACCCTCTCCTCTTCTTCCTCTACCCTCTCCTCTTCTTCCTCTACCCTCTCCTCTTCTTCCTCTACCCTCTCCTCTTCTTCCTCTAACTTCTACTCTACCGTCTCCTCCTCTTCTTGCTCTACCCTCTCCTCTTCTTCCTTCACCCTCTCCTCTTCCTCCTCTACCCTCTCCAACACCCTCTCCTCTTCTTCCTCTACCCTCTCCTATTCTTCCTCTACCCTCTCCTCTTCTTCCTCTACCCTCTCCTCTTCTTCCTCTAACTTATCCTCTACCCTCTCCTCTTCTTCCTCTACCTTCTCCTCTACCCTCTCCTCTTCTTCCTCTACCCTCTCCACTTCTTCCTCTCCTTCTCCTCTACCCTCTCCTCTTCTTCCTCTCCCCCTCCTCTTCTTCCTCTACCCTCTCCTCTTCTTCCTCTACCCTCTCCTTCTTCCTCTACCCTCTCCTCTTCTTCCTCTAACCTCTCATCTCTCCTCTTCCTCTACCCTTTCCTCTACCCTCTCCTCTACCTCTCCTCTTCTTCCTCTAACCTCTACCTCTCCTCTTCTTCCTCTCTACCTCTCATCTTCCTCTACCCTCTCCTCTTCTTCCTCTTCCTCTCCTCTTCTTCCTCTACCCTCTCCTCTTCTTCCTCTACCCTCTCCTCTTCTTCCTCCACCCTCTCTCTTCTTCCTCTACCCTCTTCCTTCTTCCTCTACTCTCCTACTTCTTCCTCTACCCTCTCCTCTTCTTCCTCTAACCCTCTAAACCCTCTCCTCTTCTTCCTCTACCATCTCCTCTTCTTCCTCTCACTCTCCTCTTCTTCCTCTACCCTCTCCTCTTCTTCCTCTCCTCTTCTTCCTCTAACTTCCTCTACCCTCTCCTCTTCTTCTCTACTCTTCTTCCTCTACCCTCTCCTTTCTTCCTCTACCCTCTCCTCTTCTTCCTCTACCCTTTCCACTCTTCCACTACCTCTCCTCTTCTTCCTCTACCTTCTCCTCTACCTTCTCCTCTTCTTCCTCTAACCTCTCTCCCTTCTTCTCTACCTCTACCTTCTTCCTCTACCCTCTCCTTCTACCTCTCTCCTCTTCTTCCTCTAACCTCTACTCTACCCTCTCCTATTCTTCTCTACCCTCTTCTTCCTCTACCCTCTCCTCTTCTTCCTCTACCCCTCCTCTTCTTCCTCTACCCTCTCCTCTTCTTCCTCTAACCTCTCATCTAATATCTCCTCCCTTCTTCCTCTACTCTCTCCTCTACCCTCTCCTCTTCTTCCTCTACCCTCTCCTCTTCTTCTCCTCTACTAAACCCTCTCCTCTTCTTCCTCTACCCTCCCTCTTCTTCCTCTACCCTCTCCTCTTCTTCCTCTACCCTCTCCTCTACCCCTCTCCTCTCTTCCTCTAACCTCTTCTTCCTCTACCCTCTCCTCTTCTTCCTCTACCCTCTCCTCTTCTTCCTCTAACTTATCCTCTACCCTCTCCTCTTCTTCCTCTACCTTCTCCTCTACCCTCTCTCTTCTTCCTCTACCCTCTCCACTTCTTCCTCTACCTTCTCCTCTACCCTCTCCTCTTCTTCCTCTCCCCATCCTTCTTCTTCCTCTACCCTCTCCTCTTCTTCCTCTACCCTCTCCTCTACCTTCTCCTCTTCTTCCTCTAACCTCTATTCTTCTCCCTCTTCTCTCCTCTTCTTCCTCTACCCTCTCCTCTTCTTCTCTACCCTCTCCTCTTCTTCCTCTACCCTCTCCTCTATCTTCCTCTACCTTCCTCTTCTTCTCTCTACCCTCTCCTCTTCTTCCTCTACCCTCTTCTTCCTCTACCCTCTCCTCTTCTTCCTCTACCTCTTCTCTTCTCCACCATCTCCTCCCTTCCTCTCCCTCTCCTTTCCTCTTCCTCTACCCTCCTCTTCTTCCTCTACCCTCTCCTCTTCTTCCTCTACCCTCTCTCTTCTTCTCTACCCTCTCCTCTTCTTCCTCTCACCCTCTCTCCTATTCTTCCTCTACCCTCTCCTCTTCTTCCTCTACCCTCTCCTCTTCTTCCTCTAACCTCTACCTCTACCCTCTCCTCTTCTTCCTCTACCTTCTCTCTACCCTCTCCTCTTCTTCCTCTCCCTCTCCACTTCTCCTCTACCTTCTCCTCTACCCTCTCCTCTTCTTCCTCTCCCCTCTTCTTCCACTTCTTCCTCTACCCTCTCTACTTCTCCTTCTTCCTCTAACCTCTATTCTACTCTCCTCTTCTTCCTTCACCCTCTCCTCTCCTCTTCCTCTACTCTCTACCCTCTCCTCTTCTTCCTCTACCCTCTCCTCTTCTTCCTCTACCCTCTCCTCTTCTTCCTCTACCTCCTCTACTTCTTCCTCTTCTTCCTCTACTCTCCTCTACCCTCTCCTCTTCTTCCTCTACCCTCTCCTTCTTCCTCTACCTTCTCCTCTTCCCTCTCCTCTTCTTCCTCTACCCTCTCCTCTTCTTCCTCTACCCTCTCCTCTTCTTCCTCTCTTCTCCTCTACCCTCTCCTCTTCTTCCTCTAACTCTACTCTACCCTCTCCTCTTCTTCTTCCTCTCCTCTTCTTCCTCTACCCTCTCCTCTTCTTCCTCTACCCTCTCCTCTTCTTCCTCTTCCCTCTCCTCTTCTTCCTCTACCCTCTCCTCTTCTTCCTCTACCCTCTCTCTTCTTTCTCTACCATCTCCTCTTCTTCCTCTCACTCTCCTCTTCTTCCTCTACCCTCTCCACTTCTATCTCTACCATCTCCTCTTCTTCCTCTAACCTCTACTCTACCCTCTCCTATTCTACTCTACCCTCTTCTTCCTCTACCCTCTACCTTCTCCTCTACCCTCTCCTCTTCTTCCTCTACCCTTTCCACTTCTTCCGCTACCCTCTCCTCTTCTTCCTCTACCCTCTCCTCTACCTTCTCCTCTTCTTCCTCTAACCTCTACTCTACCCTCTCCTATTGTTCCTCTACCTTCTCCTCTACCCTCCTTCTTCTTCCTCTACCCTCTCCTCTTCTTCCTCTAACCTCTACTCTACCCTCTCCTATTCTACTCTACCCTCTTCTTCCTCTACCCTCTCCTATTCTTCCTCTCCCCCCTCCTCTTCTTCCTCTACCCTCTCCTCTTCTTCCTCTAACCTCTCATCTAATATCTCCCCTTCTTCCTCTACCCTTTCCTCTACCCTCTCCTCTTCTTCCTCTACCCTCTCCTCCTTCTTCCTCTAACCCCCTCTCCTCTTCTTCCTCTACCTTCTCTCTACCCTCTCCTCTTCTTCCTCTAACCTCTCCTACTCTCCCTATTCTTCCTCTACCCTCTTCTTCCTCTACCCTCTCCTCTTCTTCCTCTACCCTCTCTCTTCTTCCTCCACCCTCTCCTCTTCTTCCTCTACCCTCTCCTCTTCTTCCTCTACCCTCTCCTATTCTTCCTCTACCCTCTCCTCTTCTTCCTCTACCCTCTCCTCTTCTTCCTCTAACTTATCCTCTACCCTCTCCTCTTCTTCCTCTACCTTCTCCTCTACCCTCTCCTCTTCTTCCTCTCCCCTCCTCTTCTTCCTCTACCCTCTCCTCTTCTTCCTCTACCCTCTCCTCTACCTTCTCCTCTTCTTCCTCTAACCTCTATTCTACCCTCTCCTCTTCTTCCTCTACCCTCTCCTCTTCCTCCTCTACCCTCTCCTCTACCTCTCCTCTTCTTCCTCTACCCTCTCCTATTCTTCCTCTACCCTCTCCTCTTCTTCCTCTACCCTCTCCTCTTCTTCCTCTAACTTATCCTCTACCGTCTCCTCTTCTTCCTCTACCTTCTCCTCTACCCTCTCCTCTTCTTCCTCTACCCTCTCCTCTTCTTCCTCTACCTTCTCCTCTACCCTCTCCTCTTCTTCCTCTCCCTCTCCTCTTCTTCCTCTACCCTCTCCTCTTCTTCCTCTAACTCCTCTACCTTCTCCTCTTCCTTCCTCTCTAACCTCTCCTCTACCCTCTCCTATTCTTACTCTACCCTCTTCTTCCTCTACCCTCTCCTCTACCTTCTCCTCTTCTTCCTCTAACCTCTACTCTACCCTCTCCTATTCTTCCTCTACCCTCTTCTTCCTCTACCCTCTCCTCTTCTTCCTCTACCTTCTCTCTTCTTTCTCCACCCTCTCCTCTTCTTCCTCTACCCTCTCCTCTTCTTCCTCTACCCTCTCCTCTTCTTCCTCTTCCCTCTCCGCTTCTTCCTCTACCCTCTCCTCTTCTTCCTCTACCCTCTCTCTTCTTTCTCTACCATCTCCTCTTCTTCCTCTCACTCTCCTCTTCTTCCTCTACCCTCTCCACTTCTATCTCTACCATCTCCTCTTCTTCCTCTAACCTCTACTCTACCCTCTCCTATTCTACTCTACTCTCTTCTTCCTCTACCCTCTACCTTCTCCTCTACCCTCTCCTTTTCTTCCTCTACCCTTTCCACTTCTTCCACTACCCTCTCCTCTTC